>NC_050185.1:5310000-5590000 GCF_008315115.2 Sander lucioperca
AGAAGAGGTCACCAATCATGATAGAAAAGCTCCTATTAGCCAAATAGGAGCTAAACCATGCAAGTGCCGAGCCTCTGATGCCTACACAATGCTCAAGGCGAGAGAGGAGGACTGCATGGTCCACTGTGTCAAAAGCCGCTGTGAGGTCCAAGAGCACTGAAACAGTAGGATTCCCGGCATCTACAGACAAGGCAATATCATTATGTACTCTCAACATGCAGACTCAGTACTGTGACGTGATCTGAAACTGAGTGAAATTTTTCAAACACAGAGTTCTGCTGTAGAAAGGCTTGTAACTGTATGAAAACAACTTTTTCCAAAACCTTAGAAAGAAAAGGCAGATGAGAGACTGGTCTAAAATTTGACAACACTGTGGGGTCAAGATTAGGCTTCTTAAGTAGGGGCCTGACCACAGCATGTTTAAAGGCAGCTGGGACAGAACCTAAACTAAGACAAGAATTAAAAAAAGTAAGAAGACTCGACCCAATGGTGCTATTAAAAACCTCCTTCACCATTCTGGCGGGAACAATGTCTAGGGGACCACTGGTGGGTTTCATGTGTTGTACAACCTCACTAAGTAACGTCAGTGAAACTGGTTTAAATTCCTCAAACACAGCTGAGTGTGCAGGAGAAGCAGGTACAAACACAGGAACATTTTGTATATCATATTAAACATATGGATTGTGGATTTTATTTTTTTATTTGCTATTTTGACTGGCAATCCAAAATATGTACTTCAGCAGCATTTAGCTTGGTGTGAACGGGGATGGAAAATGTAGCCTGTAGGCACTGGAGCTACAGCCTGGAATAAAAAAAATTTTTTTCTAAGGAGAAGCGCTGACAACTCCAAAACCCAGAGCTGTCTGTCACAGCTGACAGAGACTTTCGAAGTTGCACTCACTCACTGTCGTCCCTGCAACTCTTTTTCTCTATCTGCGTCTGCTATTCTCCATTCTGTTCCCTGTTGTGCGGCAGTAAGCAGAATCATGCCCAAACCTCTCACAGATCACATCGTTCTTCCAGAGGCAACAATTTTACCACAGTCTAGCCGACACAGTGCATTTGAAGAAAACTGTACCACGATGCCGGTGAATCGTGACAAACTATTTAATTTGGTCCAGAGGCATTCTTCTAAAAACTGTGTGGGCCGGTGAGGCTGGACTTGCAGCAGCAGGTAAACAATGGCGGGGTTGTTGGCAGGAGGCTACAATTTCCTGCCCTTCATTTTGTCCTCTTCCCTCCACACACATCATCATCACCCTGCATCTCCTCAGACAAATACACAGAGGGAGACAGACTGTTTGCTCAAGTTGAATCAATTAAAGTGCACACTGTGCTGAACAAGGATTTGTGGCCCTCATTAAAAATTCCATCTTGCATTGGTATGTCTCAGTAAACATTAATTACAATCAGGATCTCTGTGCTGAGCTGAGCTTTCAGAAGCTGGCGAAATAAAATCCCCCTTAAAAATATTCACAGTCCCCAGTTATGCACAATGTTTAAAAAGACAGTTTCCCTCAGGCCTTAGTCTGGAAACCATTTAGTCCCTGAAAAAAGAAAGGAAAACACCGCAAACTCGCTCCACTTCTATCTCCATATTTAGTTTGACAACAGAATTAGAGTTGTAATTGAGCAGCAAGTGTTGACAGCGGTCTGACCTCAGGAGTGGTTTAGACAGCATATGTCTAAACCACTCCAGAGGGACCAGGCTGTTTATTTGTTCTTAATGAAGCCTGCAGTCGCATTAATGGCAGACAACTTTAACAGATCTCCCTCCCACACAGAAGAGACCAACAAACAGCAGGCCGCTCGTTTCTGTCAGAGCTCGCTCTCACTCCATCGTGTCCTCGCTACATAACACACTGCCCTTCCTTTTTGTGTTTGTCTTTGAAACAACTTGCCAGTTCATTAAGTACCACTACACATTGTAATGCAGTGCAATACAACTGCCCTTTAATGAGTACTACCTGTGTGAAACTTGCAATGACCACACACTCAGGGCCGGCTGTCTTTCTCCAGTTTGTCTCTTTCTTCTCTGGAAGTTCAGTGGATTATACCCTGGAGTTTGCATTAGTGGATGACATCTGAGCTCAGCTTTCACGTCTGTGGGACTGGAAGACGTTCTAATACTCCTCTCTGGTACCCGAAGTGGAGACAATCCATGTCACCCGAGTCTGCACTTTAACCAAGGGATTCATTTCCTCGACTGCAGAGACACCGCCCCACAATGCACCTCTGCAGCGGTATTACGTGACTGTCAGTTTGGAGTCTTGCTTAGAAGATGGTTAATTGGTTAAAAGCTATAGGCAAATGTTTACAATTGTAATGTTGAGTAGAAGAGCTAAGACTTGCACTTTGGTCTGGTATCAGTTCACAGAGAAGATGTGTCGGTAACCTTAGCTGGGGAGGCTTTCTCCCTGATCTCATAGCCAAAGCCTCCAGAGGATCTCCAGTCTATTAGCTCCTTATCCCTCCCTTCTTCAGCTCGGAAGACTCTAACAGCATTAGCTGCTCTGAGACCAGTAACACCACACTGTGTGATACCCTCTCGTGTCTCCAGAGTGTCGGAGCACCTCACAGCAATGAGTTCACAGCTCGCAGGCATGCATGTTGGACATGCCCCAGATGGGAGCTCAGGGCACTGGGGCCTGACAATGATGGACGCTCCCCTGCTGGCCCTCCCAGACTCTCTCTGTCATGTCAGCAGCTCTCTAAAGCTAGAGCCCAGAGAGGGGTGTTGGATTACACAGCCTGGGCTTCCCGCCGTGTGGAGGGTCTTGGACTGGAGCTGTTTTATTAGTGCTAGACTCCCAGGGGTGGCTGGGGAAGGGGAGTGAGAAGCTAAACAGAAATAAAGGTGGGGTTAGGTGAACAGGCCAACTATTCTGGCTGCGAGAGCATGATCAGTGAGATTCAGTGAGAACACCACAGCGTGCCGATATCCCATCGCAGTAACTCAAACTGCCGCTTTAACAAACGGTGATTGAGCAAAAGGCCATAAGGAGGCGGGAGGAGAGTCGTTAAGTCGCCCCTTTTAACATCTATATTTGATGCCTGTCTCGTTTGGTTTATGAATTTTGTATTACAAGTTGTGAAGTCAAAGCAAGAGCGAACCTAAATATAAATAGTGTGTGTATATGCAGTGATGTCAGAGAGCGTGGTGTGCGCGCTTAACCCAGACATAAACCCCTGACTCCTCTTCTGAAGATAGACTGTATGTGACTGTGATCCTCTGTGAAATTGTAGCAATCTGGGGGTAATTGGGCTTAGTAAGCCACTGAATGTTCTGACAGATGCAAGGCCATAGAAGAGTGGCTGCCAGACCACCGAGAACACACAATTACACGTTTACAGTACAACCGAGTGCAAGAGAGAAAGGGAGGAGGAGGGTAACACAAGTGACAGAAAAGACTAGAAAGGGAAAGAAACTTGCTCTGTCCTGTCTCCTACCTTCGCTAGTATCCATCCGTGCTCCATTCATACTCTGTCTGGTAGAGCCAATGTGCTCTGTCTTGTCTCTCTTGTCATAATGAAGCCATTTACTAACAGAGAGCTGCAGCGGCGGCACTCTTCCACCCACAGTAGCTCTGATTACAGCTGCTCCTGTAATGGCTCCTAACTGGTTTCGCTCTCACCCTACCAGCATGTGGAGAATCTGCTGCCTTAAGACAGCTCCTGAGGCCTCAATGTTTGGGCACCTTGCCTCCCCCCCAAAAAAAAAAAAAAAACACCATCACCATCTTTTACGTGCACATGAGGATGTATTGGTGGGATCAGTGGCAGCAGGGTGTCCCATTTCCAGCTCGCCTTTAGAGAACACATCTTTATATATCCCTGAGGGTGTGAGGCCAGGCTGGAGAGAACGTAATGGGAGAAGTGCTGGGTCAGGGACTCGACGACGGGCATGCTGGCACAGGTGACCACCAGAATGGGTTGGGTGCAAAGCTGGCCAAGGGGCCAGACTCCTCCTGCCGCAGGCCTGTGCAGGGCATCCCTCAGGGGGGCACTGGTTGCCCGCGGCTGACAGATCCTCTGCGGGTTCGTCTGTCGTGCCCAGGCTCACTGAGTCTTTGAAATAACAGCAGGATGAGGATCCATCCAGTCCACAGCAATTGGTGGTGTAAAACTACACCGAGAGACAAGGCAGCTGTGGAGCGAGTCACAACCATTTGACCTCAAACATGTCACATGTACGTAGGCCGGCTGATGGGACCTCTCACAGGGCCAGATAGCTCTACTTGTGAGGAGTGAGAAATGGTAGGTGTTCATTCTTTGTGCGTGTGTTGTTCCCTGGAGAGAGGCACAGAAGTCTCTGGTTGAGGATGTGAGATGCTTGCTGACATGTACTGTGGTCTCAGCAGCCCCTACACTCACCCCTGCCAGTTCAACATCATAGCAGTGTGCACGTTTGACCAATAACAAAGTACCACTGTGGATTCAGCCACTATGCTAAAGTGCTCACCAGGTTTTAGAGTGTGCGCACCTTCAGTGATTGTTCTCCCTTTGTTCTAAATCATTTAAAAACAGGTCAGACTAAAACACATTGTGTGTATCCTTGAGTTCTAACAAACATGCCGATTGTACTGTATTCCCCTCATGAAACAATTGCAAAAGCAATTTTTTTTTAAATAGATTTCAAATCAATCATTGTTTACATCCCTGTTTGCTACAGTAGCTTGCAGTCTTCATCTTTACTGCCCTCATGGGCCAATATATGTCAATCATCAGAATGGCATGAACCCGGCAGCAACCGAGGCCTCATAAAAACATTGCTCCATAGCCCTAGCAGTGATCAAAAACTCACTCACACAGGGTACCTTTAAGAGGTAGTATTTGCTACCTTAAGTAAAGAGTGTAGAGTGCCCACATCTTAAAAAAACTTCTACAATACAGGTGTTGGGTAAAAAAATAAATAACTGAAATCATTGGTACAATGATTTGGTTGTTTGGCAAATGGATGTACCGTGTACCCTGTAACCCTGTGTGTGAGGGGGCGGGTGGGAATAAGGTATTAACCTTGTTAAAAATAAAAAAAACATTTACAAAAACAAAAAAACATACTGAAGGCACATCACTGTGAAATAAAGATCTGTTTGATCAAAACATTGCTTTGTTAAATTTATATGCTGGGAGGTACAGTATCAGTACAGTGCAGATCCTGCAAAGTGCAGACTTGTGCAACAACCAAACAACTGTTCTACAACTTGTTTATAATTTGAAATCCCTCATCCTCACATCATTCTAAGTGCAGACATTTACAGCTGAAAGCCATTGCAGACTACCCTGGAAATCCAGAGTTCTCGCGAGAGCACAATTTGAATTTGCTCAGCGAGTCACTCTGGCACTGAGTAATGATGCTTATTAACTATGCCCTTGTAGCCAGGTTGCACCAATCACATCGGTGTATGTGATATAGGCGTGCCAGAGGCGAGCTAAACAGATGACGACAGTTTAATCTACCAGTTAGCTCCGCTGGTAGCTAAGCGTATGGGACTCTGGATACGTCACCCTGTGTATTGTTGTGATTGGTCGTAGTGTTATCCAACTGCGTGTAGTGAGATTTTCAAATGCATGCTTGTTGCCGTCCCTAGAATTGGGCGACTTTCATTACTCAATGCCAGACCCCTAATCCTTTCGGATTTGGGTCTGGATTTCCAGGCTAATTGCAGACCACAACTCAAGGCATAAACCGTCATTGACGCCCACTCGAAAATAAAAGCGCTTAGCATGCTTCGTTGCCATTGCACAGTCCAGCTGCTTTGATATGCATTTCTGCTCCAGGCTGGACAATAGCACTGTGTCTGTCTCTTTCTTATTTTTGTGTTGAATTTCACCAAGGTAACTAGCCAATCTCGGCCTATCCCTTCAATAAAACAGGGTGCTTTTGAAATTCAAGCAGAATTAGGCGACGGGCAAAAAGCTTTGACTAGAGGTTGGTATGTGATGGGAATTCTAAGATAATGCTGTTATGATCCAACATTGACTTGCGCTCCTGGCCTAAACACAGCTTCATATCCTGCAGTATCAAATACACTCACCACAGGCATAGTATCACCCAACAGATGCAATGCACACACAATGTTAATTAAACTATCGTGTCAAATCACTTACCCAGAGCAAAAAAGAAATGAGTCAGAAAACAACCACCAGAATATCAGAATACTGAAAGTTCAGCACAACTTAAGCATGTCACAACAGACTGGCTGGCACTGCAACATGTGTTTCTTGTCAGTCACTGTGGCAGCTCAGAGGAACAATAGACAATCGCCTGTTGAGCCAACAAACTTCACAGACATGCTTAAATCTCAATTACAGTCATATGCTCATAAAAACCCACACCCACTCAAAAACCCACACCCACTCATAAAAACCTTCTCTCACTCTTTTTCTCTCTCTTTCTCTCTCACACACACACACACACACACACACACACACACACACACACACACACACACACAAACTTTACCAGTCAACAGGTCCAACGTGACTCTGGTTGAGGCTCATTGTACTGCAGCTCTACTGTATGTCTGCTGCCTGGATGTTTTCCAGTGTTGACCTGTCCTCCATGAAGCCCTGTCAGCCTGTCAGCTAAGCCATAGACAGTATATAAGAATGGACCAACAGATCCCGTGTCTCTGGACGGAGACCAGTGAAGGATATCAGAAGCACTTTTCCGGTGAGCGCTGAGCGTTACTGCGCAGCCTCCAACTGAGAGAGACGACGTAAATGTGACATGAGCAACCTGTCTGAAAGTCTTCTGGTAGCTGTGCCAAGAGAAATCTCAATCATTCCGAATTTTGCAGAGAAGGAGAACATAGGTATATGTAAGGAGATAACATGGACACAGGCTAATTATTGATCACTAAAATGCTAGTTAACATTAGTAATTAAACTTAAACAGCTAATGGAAGTCGAAACTGTCTGCGAGCTTCTCCTGTACTATACGGTAATTCCTCTACTATGCGACAGTAAGTCGCGTGGTTATGACACAATCGTTAGCCTATTCTTATAAAAACGTCTGCTACAGAGCCATAACGTGAGATACAAGGTAATGGAGTCTTTTATACATTGTCGTGTTTCTTTAGAAATAAACAATGGACAAAAAAAGTCTTTAAACGCTTCAGATGTAAAGTTATTCGCTGTCAAAGTGACGTCAAAATGAATGGCAGTCAATGGGATGCTAACGTCGGGTGATCGCTTTGTAGCATCAAAATGGCGCCATAGGAGGTTCGAGCTCTGAAGCGAAGCTTACCCCCTTGAGCTAAGCCCAACGGACTGTACCAAACCAGCCCATGGGGGTGGGGGGTGTTCGGTTAATTGTACAGCTGGCTCCTCTGAGGTGATAGACAGCTTTGGCTCTATCCTTTTTCCTTTCGAGACTCTCCAATTGCATCAATGGGTGTTGATGCTCTGCTCACCCATTATAGTGTCAAGTGTAGAAAAAGCCCTCTTTCTTTCTTTCTTTCTCTCTGGCTCCTAACCCCCCCCCCCCCCCCCCCTCCTCTCTCTCTCTTCAGCCAGGAGGCAGAGTATGAGAGTAACTGGCTTGCAGCAATAAGGAGAGTGACAGCTTGAGCTGACACGCTGACACCACCATGATTTCACCAGGGAGAGAGGCATGAAAGGCTGGAAAGAGAAATCTGTCCCCAGAGAGTCATCAGTCTTGGCCTCTTTCACTTTCTTTCAAATGGGGCCAACTGGTTTTACACACATACACGGCTGCTTGCAAGGATCAGATTCAATACAGCCTACCCCGAGTGTTCAAACGGTAAAAGAAAAACTCATTCCAGAAGGGAAAGAATGCATGGATCAAATGTCTGAAAATCTGGTGAAGTATCAATTTGCATGTAGCCTTTTCTCTTCTTAAATCTTCTCCGGCATTACAGGAGCGGCCGATGCGTCTACGTGCATGTGAGTGTGAGCGTGTCAAGTGCCGTCTCATTACCCCCTTGCTCAGGTTTCACTGCAGTTGGATTAGCAGGACACCCGGGGCAGAAACGAAGCTGTTAATGGCCGTCTCTCCTCTCCTATCCACTTGTCTACCCCCCCCCCTTCCCTCTAGCCTGGAAATGCTGTGTGGTCTGTTGATGTGGTGGTAAACCTATCCATTGCTCACAAAAGGGGAAGCGGGGAGATGTAACCAGGGCTAAATTCTCACCCTCTTATCTTTGCTCGCAGACCCCTTTTTCAGGAAACCTCAGTGCAGCCACATCAACATGCTTTTCAAAATAACACCACATATTAGCTGAGAGCTGTTGGCAAGCTTCAGGGTGATGAGCTATGGCTGTGGGGCTGCAATACTTGGCGGGTTAGTGTAGGGGAGGCTGGTTGGGATTTGAGCTGTTTATTTGAACTGCACCGTCGTCCAAACAGTCAGCTGCCTCTCTGCTCCCTCGTCAAGCCTCGGAGCTTAAGCTGGGATTGTGTTGTTGGTGGGGAGAGAACAACTTGATATCCCCCTTTGGGCATCGGCCGCCCTGAGCTTGGGTTACTTTAAGGGAACAATGCGGCCTCTGTCTGCGGCCTCCTACTCGGCGAAGACGGGGGCTCAGACAGGCTCGCTAGTGTCAGGCATGGCCAGGGGGTTCATACATCACATCACCACACTGAACACTAACTGAGCGTAGGGTTTAGGGAAAAAGCTTCCAAACACGGCTTCCCAGCTTTGAGCCTCTAAATGGCCCAGCAGAGCCCCCGTCTCAGCAAGCTAAGAGCTAAACCAGACGTTTGCTCTTGGCTTGAAAGGCCTGAAAAGCAATCCCTTCTGAGATTTTGGTTTTTGTACAACAGTGTTTACAGTAAAACCTGACACGTGGAATAAAGAGGGGATGCTGGAACCCCGAAATCAAACAGCCCCCTCCAGGAGCAGCTTAATCTGTAACAGATGGTGACAGTCCGATGGACGTTGATGGGTTTGTGCAGCCTTCTAAGAACAGTGGCCAAAAGCCAGAGATGATGCACCAAAGAATAGAGATAAAATGGAACATTATGTTACACTGTTTATATCAAATGCACATGTTTTCAAATGTCTTTTCCAGGCTATGACTTTACACACGGGTGCACATCACCCACCACAAATTAACCATGTCCTCTCCACCTGCTCTACTAAAAGTCTCAACCTAGCTTGAGATCACACACCTGGGGGCGATGTTGCACTAAAGGTCGGCCCCATCACATCTTCCCAGCGCTCCTAGTCGTAGTTAGTAGCCTGTGGAAATGGGCTGAGACAAACGAAAGCCAGGCAATGTGTGTGCAGAGCAGAAACACATGCAAGGGATCTGAAAACGTCTGCTAACAAACCAGGATCCTGCTCTATAGTCCTCTCTAATCTGCCCTGCGGCTCATCTGGGCTTTTTTTCTGCCCTGCATATTTATGAGGCTCAGAGAGGGTGAGAGGGGAAAAAAAGATAACCTCGTTTCTTGTGGGAGCAATTAAAGCCTTGCTATTATCAATCCTGCTCAGAGTCCTCATGCTCTGTCTTGGCTTTTTGTGTTTACACTTTCATTTCCACAGTACTGACCCTTGTATGGCACTGCAGGAGTGGAGAAGGAAACAGACTCCTTTTCCCAACCTCTTCCCTTTTTAAAACAAAACAAAACACTGCAGCTTTAAGACGGCAGACACAAAGACAGATTTTAAGAATCCTTATACAGGATTCCTACACCAACAGTTGAGGATTACACAGATTACAGCACTGGTCATTTATTTGATGCAGGAAAAACATAAACCTTAAACATGATGGCAACGCCTTGCAGTGTCTGTAGAATCCAAAAAATGATTTAATGCTTAACACTGAAACATCGGTGACCTTCTGGCATCGGTGGCCCTCTGACATTGGTTTATCCGATAAACTCTCCATGACCATATCATCCAAAATGGGTGGTGCTATAAACTTTGCTCATCAGGGGTATTTATTATTATTTTTCAAAGAGAGACCAAATCCTACTTCATGCTGCTCAAAGCAACACCAACACCTCTAGGGTGAATCGTTTCCCAGTGAACAGTTACGTCTTATCTGCTGTGTTAATCCCATCTCCTTTTTAGTGCATGTGTCTGCAAAGCTGCTATGCTGCATTTCTGGGACACAGGCCCTCAAGTTATTCACCAGAACCAAAATGTATTTGCTACATTGAGGCAGGGGAAAGGCAGAGATAGAAGAGTAGATGGTTCCAGACCAGCACTCCTGCTGTTATGCATGCACACATGCGCTCACACACTAATGTGCACATAGACCTCTAAGCCACCATGAGGCCTCATACAGTGGTCTGCTCTCTCTCCCTCTTTGGCAATGTCACCTCTACCACAGGGACCAAAGACTGACACAAGCATAATTGGCCTGAACACACCAACAGTGCACTGGGAATGGCTGGGTCTTGATGTATGTGTGTGTGTGTGTGTGTGTGTGTGTGTGTGTGTGTGTGTGTGTGTGTGTTCGGTGGGTGTTTTGACCCTGTTAATGCTGCAGAGTTGGCAGGAGAGTGGCTGTTGTCACTTTGGATCAGTGGATGCTGGTGAAGGACCTCTCCTGGGAAGAGACTGGTGCTTTCAACACCTCCATCCACTTCCACTGGTCCATCGTCAACATATGTCAAGGACATGGTGACAGTAAAACACCTAAAAAAATGCATGATGCTTGCTTTCAAAAAATACTTGCGTATTTATATGTTTGCCTACAGGACCTGCAGCTTTGTCACAACCCTTCATTTGAAAATAAAACTGCATGTAGTAGAAGCCAAAACATCACAGTAAAAACTGGGTTTTTTTAATCAGCAAAGACAAAGAAATATTGTGTCTTTATCATTATAATCCTCAATATTGTCTTGGTAGCCAAGCCAGATTCAATAAACTGAGCATGCTTACATAAATCCTTCTACTTTACCTAGAACAACAAAAAATATGCCACAGAGCGTTCCATAGAGACCTGAAAGAAACAGACATGTACAGTATACAGTTGCTCGCCATTCAACCCTGACTGGCTGCTAAACCGCCACATGTCTCAGTGGCAGACACAAGGGGGCCAGCAGGAAAACTAAGACCTTTCACTTTGATCGCTGGAGTGCAGCCCATTTAAATGTTTGTGTTTGAGATGTAGACCTTTAATTTTGGCCTGATGGGTTCCAGGCTCTTTGGGTTTAGCGTGGCATGTCGGATATCAGAGTGTTTACACAGTCTCCCTCCAGCTCTCCTGGTGCTGAAATAAGTGCATTAAGATGGATGGATTTACTTAGTCTCTAACCTCGCGACTCGGGGAACAAACTCTGAATGACCTCTTTGTGTTGCTGGAGTGGAGGGCAGGAGACTGGCCCACACTGCTGTATGTGTGTGCACCAACAGACCCATTCACAACATCTCCTTAAAAGTGATCCTCAATCAACAAGCTTCTGCCAAGTGGGCACCAACTAGACCTGTGGTCTCACATTCAGCATTTACGTGATTGAGGTATCTGCCAGATATTCCAGAATAGGACCTGATTGCATATGCTATGACTGTAACAGGTGACGGAGGGGAAAAAGACAACACCAATTGTGGTAAAAGAAAATATTAATCAGGATACACGGTGGTCTGATTGTGCTCTTTCTCGGCTACAAACCTGACTGACAAATCTCTTTGTCACAGAATCACTTAGTAGAGTCTATTTGTTAGGCTAAAACTAAACAAAGAAGTCTGGAAGACCAACCCTTTGCAGCTTAGACCAGGAGTAATGGGATCAATACGTTTAAATGTGATGATTTTGAAATATGTACAGTTGGAAATGTTGCCATATTTCTCTGCCTGCAGGCAGACAGTAAATGTGAGCTATAGACATGGGGGCTGGGCCGTTGTTTGCCACAGCGAGGCAGTAAATCAGCCAGGGCTATCCTTGATTTGTTAACCTTTGTTTGGCTGTGTCAGCAGATGAGGCATGACTGGAGCGGCCCCTTTCATGCTCATGAAATACAGCCTTTCTCTCTGTGGTTACAGCCATGGAGAGGAAGAGGGGGGGAGGGGGGGGCAGACCTTCCCTCTGTGCAGCACAGGATATTGAGCTTCCTTTACCCCTTAGAGAAACATTACATGCTCCTAGCAGGGGATGAGTAACCAACAGAAGCAAAGTCTGCTTCAGTGATGCATCATTCAGACTCAAATCCTTCAGATCCCTGTCTTATTTCTAAAAACATGCAGGGTTATTAAATATCAAAAGAGCATTTTGATTTGAATTAAAGCTTGTGTTTGAGCCAAAACAACACAACTTTATTCCAGCAGTTGTGTCTGGAGGGAGGAGGCAGTGACCTCTCCGGCCTCCCGGCTCCTGGCGGGGAAAAAGAGACCGTCCTTGACTGCACCGGTTCATCAGGACGCATGAAAGGCCAATGGTAGTCAGGTCATCTTTCCACTGTGCATAAGGTCAAGTTCCACAGGCCGCCCTGATTCTCTGACACACAAACCCACACAGACGGCCGAGGTCAGCACGGGGGCAGTGCAGGGAGCTTGGGGCAGAAATCCAACACTGGTGCTGTGAAAGGCCAACCTTCTCTTTCCAGTCCGCTGAATGATTTAGGGAGCTGCCTGGGTGATTTGTGCCGTGATTGTTGCTCTCTATATCACTTGAGATTACAGCAGGTGGCGGTCCAACAGCCTGGAAGTACACACAGCTCCATCACCAGTCCACCTCTCAGGAAACAGAGAGAGAATGAGGCGGAGAGAAAAACAAGCTCTCAGCTCCCTCCCACACAGAAGTAATACACTCACAAGCAATTTCGCTGCCAGCGGAGCTCTCTATGACAATCCGGGGAGCTCTTCAGCTCTGATATCTGCCACAAAAGTTCACCTCCGCTTTTCTCTTTACACTATTTTTTTTTAACAATGCCATCAGCACTGCCAATTACACCTTCCCCATCGCACATTATTCTCTCCCCTGGTGACAGACGCACTCAAGCCCAACACACTTCACAGGCGGTGCTCTTCACGCTGGCGCCAGCCCCGGGTCTCGCTGTAGCACCGCTTCATTTTCACATTAACTCCAGTAAAGCATGGTGAAATCAGCGTTATGCAGGGGGGGGGGGGTTTGAGAATCACTACACTGTGCAACTCAATTCACCCCCGCACTGTACATCGTAGACACAGCTGCAGAAGATGTCTCATGAGGGACTAGCTTCTCCAATATATCTACCAAATGAAAATCTACAGTGCTCATTCGCTACACCCTGAAACTGAAAAACATCTAATCGTGAACGCGGTTTGAATGTGACTTTGATAATATGTAATTAAAAATGCTTAAAGATTGTAGCATTACTTAATTCATTGTCTAGTTTTTTGCAGTTTTAGTCCAAAACATCTTTTCTATTCTAAATAGATTCTACACACCAGACTCCACAGTTCACCGATTAGAACATTTTCAAGCCTACTCTTGATAAATGCCACTGCGGAGCTTTTTAAATGTCATCCAGCATTATCTTAATCTTCGCTCAACAAACAATGCGCAGTGAGCTTAGTCTATGCTCTCCAATGACTGCGCTGAGTCCCTGGGACAGCTTGTGGATTGACAATATCATAAAGGATGGGAATGTACCCGGGTGACAAGATATTACTGCCCTGGGACACAGCTTTAATCATTTGATAGATCTGTCTGCGGGCCTTTGTGGTGACACGGTTTTTCATCCTCAGTATCTGCGCAGCCCAGCACTACAATCCACTCCCTGGACAGCA
Source organism: Sander lucioperca (assembly GCF_008315115.2). Lineage (NCBI taxonomy): Eukaryota > Metazoa > Chordata > Actinopteri > Perciformes > Percidae > Sander > Sander lucioperca. Next base: position 5,323,688 of record NC_050185.1, read on the forward strand.
GTCACAGCCTTAATAAGGCTTGGTTACCGATTTCTACCTGCGGCGCCTTGGAAACAGCTAAGACTTTATTTCACTGGTGGCAAATAGACTACTCCACGTCTGTTTTTTTGACTGGTGCTTACTCTCCTGCAGAGCAAATGAATCAGGTTAGCTGGCTGACACCTGCGGGCACATTGACAAGCGCGGTAATTAGAGCTAACATTTAATGACTCTTAGTTAATGGAATCCATTCCTGGCTAAACTGAACCCAGAGTGAGCAGGAAGCAGGGAGAAAAACAGCAGTGAGTGATGGTGACTTCAAGCTCCACATTAGACAACTATGCAGAGTTGATACCGACGGGGCCTGAGGTGAAGCCGACACAAGAGGGAAAGAAAACAAATCAACGTCTGATAACACAAAAGCCACATTCTCATCAGATGGATTTTCTTTTTAAAATGCAGTGTAGGCCTCGGGCGGAAAGAAAAAAAAAGACATCATGGCTCTTGAGCGTGAAAGAATACACTGTAATTATTGAGTAGGTGAGAAGGATGTGAGATTAAAAGATGAGGGACCAGCACTAAGTCTTCAAAGAGACCTGAGGTTGCCCTGGGCTCGTTTCTAATCTTGCTGCAGAGAATAAAAGCCAACAGTCAGTCATTACCAAAGCTACACATCAGCAGCTGCATTACAATGGCCTTCTCATACTTAATGGCTTAAGGTATATTCATGTGTCTAACTTTTATCCCAATCAGCCACAATGTTATTAATAATAATAATAATAATAATAATAGAGTCTGAATTAGGTTTTTGGCTCATCTACCAAGAATAATATACCCTCTGTCATAGAAATATCAAGCTGTTTGGTATATTTTTATGCAAACAATAAAGCCTGATTTATTCTTCAAAAACCTTTCTTTTCCCAGCATTTGATATTTGGCATGTTTATGACATTTTTCTGAATCGTGAGTAAAGCTGTATTCTTACGCCACTGTCTTTAGATTTCAACACCTGCAAACTATTGATTAATGTGCAAGTTGCTCTTCCAAGGTTATAATTTCACTGATGTGGACAGCAGCCATTGCTACATAAACTAGCTGTTGCTTTGTTTGGGAGCTGTTTTTGCTATCATGGCCTGCCGAGGCTTTCTCAGCCTCAGGCTGAACCCTACAGCCCAAAGAGCACTTTATGTGTATCAACAAGAAAGCACACACACAGTCAAACAAACGGAGTCTTTTTGCATATGCCTTTTGGCAAATATTGACACTCCTCATCCTATAAACGAGCCTCTCTCCCCATATCTGTTGGTGCTGTTGCTTGTACTGGGGTTTGGTTGCATTGGAGTAATGGTAAACCCCTCCAACAAAAACCCACCCGACTCTCTGAATCTCAACACCACTCTCCATTAAAATACCAGTGGTCCCGCTTCTCCCTGCACCTGGATTCTTTTACTGGCTTTAGCAATAGCGGCAAGCATTAGCATATGGCAGGAGAGGAGGAGGGGACAGAGATGGTAAAAGGAAAGAAAAGAGGGGCTATTTAAATAGGGATAGGGGCCAATAGAGTGGACTATCATGCAGCAGAGAAAAAGCGTATTTTGTGTACTGTTTCCCCAGTCAGGTCCTTTCATAGAGGGCGAGAGAAGGGGGCCCTGTTGATTTAGGCTGCACAAAGGGGGCCTTAATCCTTTCAAGGGAACCAAATCAGTCCACAGAGAAGCACGTTCAAAAGGAAACCTCCCTGTCAAGCATGGCCATTGAGCCCTCCCAATGGACGCCACAAATCAAGCCCTGGAGGGAATCAAAGGCCAGAATGTGGGAAATGTGTTTGGAGGTCTGTGTGGCGGAGAGTGCAGGGCTACGAGGAAGAGAGAGAGAGAGAGAGAGAGAGAGAGGGGTGGGGGGACCTCTCATCAGCAATCGTCCCTGTTCCTGCCACAGCCCTGAAGGGATCATAACCCTCGTCTGCGAGCCTCCCTCCTGCCCTGCATGGTAACTCACCCCCATTACAGAGGAATGTCCATTCACGCGGGGCACCTCCATTATCCCTGAGCCAGAGAAAATGGGGCTGCTTTTAACAGCAAATTAGTGACTTGATAATGAGGTCACATGTGGTGTTGGCACACAGAGGCCATAAACAGATGCCTCTCCTGCACTTACTTTAGTCCCTGCAGCATTAGTACATCCTCCTCCTCCTCTGGCTGCAGCACAAGCCCTGGTGCATCTCAGCACATTTGCAACAAAGTGTCACCAAAAACATCTAACATATATCAGTGTTTCCTTTAGGATTTTTTTTAGCAGTGGGGGCAGTTCCGTTTCATGGGGGGGGGCCCCAATGAAACGGAACTGCCACTTCGCTGCAACACAAACTAATATATTTATTCACCTCTATTCTCGCAGGTGAAGAACACAAACAACGAAAATCACCAGCTAACTTAATTTAAATTTGCAAGACCAGGCTTAAATGAACTGACAACATAAGTTATACGACTTACAGTTCTCAAGGACGTACACACACGGTCTCAACTGGCTAGTTACTCGTGTGTCCGCGCTATATAAGAATGCAGCCCTATTTCTGATACCGTGGGGGGCAGAAATGTTGCCGTGGGGGGCCGCCACGGTCAAATCAACATAGAGGAAACACTGTATATGTAACGACAACAGCCTAAATGACCTTTTGAGTTTGCACATTTTAATGATTTTTTTTTCATGAAACACTGGCAGAGAGATTTTCACGTATGCTTGTCGAGAAATATATATATGTGTGTGTATATATATATATCATACTGTATATACTGTATATCATATATCATACTGTGCACCTTGGGTAAATTGAATCAGCTTTGTGGGTGTGATGTGTTATTGCTGTTGCAGATGCCGGTGCATCTTAAACCACCGTACATAAACATGACAATCGCCACATTGGGACAATGCATACCAGTTTCAACATGGTAATACCACCAGGGGAATAGCAATACACCTGCACCGTTGTATTGACATTTCAGCATGGTAAAATGAAAAAATGTCTGTACCTTTAACTGCAGCTGTGCTGAAAAATTTCTCTGAGCTGGCATCGGAGACCTGGAAAAGAGGAGATTGGAATTAAAAATATAACACAGTACTATATCATTTTCCACCAGAATGTCCAAACCCTGCTGCTAGATAGCACGTCTGGGGACAGTGCAGAGCAACGACTGCTCACTGAGAGGATAGTATTAGGTTAGGGTAAATAATTATTACACTTACGTCACCAAACTTTCCTTTTAAGGGGTAGGTAAGATTTATGATGTGGTTTAAATGTAATGATCTAATGATTTGTACTTGATCTGTGCTCTCAATTTTAACAATCTTCAAGATCAAAATTTAATTCATTTTAAGCCAAGACATATCCAGTGTCGGTATCCTGTCATGGCCAAAATGATCTCTATCATTTTTTGGGTAACCTGAGCATCATGATCAAACCCAGTCTGAAACTAAACAAGCGGCTCTTCATATTCCCGCCACTTGGTGGCACTGTTGCTCCGTGACAACACAACTCCATCCTCTCTGCACAGCACCAACGGCATCACTCAAAGGTGCCGCGATGGGATTTATACATGAATAACAAAAGGCTTATATAGGTGAAAATACTGAGTCGCAGATTAAATATATTTCACGACATTTAGGTGAAAGATTAATGTATTACAAAGTGACGAAAGAAATAGGAAAATACCCGCTGAGCTGCACATGACACGGATTTCTCTGAATAAAACGAATGTCTAAGAACTGGCTTTGTGGATTTCCTCACCTCGGATATATTTTTTTAATGCTAAATTCGGGTAGCAGGGTTCCATTTCCTTGTGATATTATAACCTTAAGCGTCCAGTGACAGCTCAAGTATGCGAGTCATGTCTGTTATCCCGACGTCTGTCTGTTATTAAGGCTGCAGAAGACGCGAAGTATTGTAATAACACAAATACAACTAAAAAAAGTGCTAATGAACATTTAAATGCATGTTGTTTTATTGTTAGATAAGCAACCTTGTCATGAAGCAGGGATTCACTCAGTAATGCAACACTGACAGCATGTAAACAATGAAAGCTGCGGAATAAATGATGAGAGGTGGCACGGAAATGGTTATCATTTTGAAAATTCCACTCAGACCATTCTGCTCACGATCACACACAAATATGAATATTATAAGCGCCTCTGAGCCGGGGCGCATACCTTAGATGTGGCAAGGTTAGCAAGAAGGCAAATAAGTCGGGATATTACTTTCTCAGTCTGGTAAATATGGCCGCGTCTCACATTCTGCTTTTCAAATAATATAATCCACACAAGAGGCGGCGAAGTCTACTCCGTTCAAATTGAGGACAGCCATGCGGAGAGAGAAGAAACCTTTCCAAGAAAAACACAAAAAAATCCAAAGCCGACCACAAAGCTACTGCGCCTTTTGGACAAAGGGAACCATGTGTCTCGCCACGGAGAGCTTCTGCAACAGCACTGAGGCGGCGAGAGAGAGAAAAAAAATCCCCCGATCCACCTTTCTTTCCTTTCTCGGGACACAGTGTGATTTTGTGCACGAATATTCTCCTGTCGGAAATATCCGTCAGAGGTAACCAACAGGATCCGGGAGGTTTTGTGTGTCGGTGCGCAGGGAGAGAGAGGGGCTGCGTCCGACGGAGCGAACCAATCCAACAAAGCGCACGGCCAGTTTCCTCTGTAGAGACAGAGACGGAGCCAAATCACACAGGCAGTGAGCAAAACTAGGTATAAGCCCGCTGTCGATGTGTGTTCAGCTGCAGAGCCTGTCTTCCGTGCTCTCTCTGAAGGATCCCGGGTCGTGCGCACACAAGAGCCTCTCCCCATCCGCTACCAAGCACCAGACAAACTCCCATTCATCCAGCGACTGGCTGCCTGAGTGCTGCTGCTGCTGGCTTCACGGTCGGGTCCTCCCACTTCCTGATTTCCAGGCGGACTTGGATATAACCTCAGTCGAGCTCCTTTAGAAGACAAACACACGTATGTCTTTTGGGGTTCTGGACAGCTTGGAGTTCAGTTGCAGAGGCGCACATCTGCGCTTTTACCTTTTGCGTAAATGGCGCGCAAAAGGAGCCAGATAAGAGGGAGAGGAAGGAAGAGAGAAAGAGAGAGAGAGAGAGAGAGAGAGAGAGAGAGAGAGAGAGAGAAGAAGAGAAAGGAGGGAGGGAGGGAGGGAGGGGAGAGCGGAGGCAGAAAAATATTCTGTCTTCCACTCTGTACTGAGTGAGATGATGTCAGCCCCTAATGAATTCCCCAGTAGGGTGCTGCTTCTATGAGAGGAGGAAAAACAAAACGCTCCTCTATGAGCAGCATGCACCTCCTCGCAGCCCACAGGCTGGTCTTCCTGTTGGATCAACTCCCACTGCACTGGCCTGAAGGGAGGTCAGCTGGTAATATAAAAAGCACTTTGGGTCATTCAGCCTTCAATTTGAGCTTTGAGCTCTCTGTGGCCCACCCTGACAGACCTAACAAGCCACTTCCACGGACCACTGACACTGCAGACATAAATCATGACTACCACATTTATAATTTTGTGATCACTTTACCAAGATTTTTTTTTCTTAGTTTGCCCACCCAGGGTCACAAAAAAACAGCTGTGCAGGAGCTGGCAGGGCTCAGCGTCTTGCTCTCAGGGTCTCCTACTAGTTGTTTCCCAGTATTAATGCCATGGAGTGTGTATTTAAAAGGGATCACACAGATTTAAGGTGGAACACTATCCTGTTAAGATTCACACTGCAGGCCTGAAAGTAACATTAACCTGAGAAGCAACAGCGCTCATCGTTCTTTGCTTCGATCTCTCATATTGGGCGAATCCTGATCCAATGCTGGACATTCCTGGAAAATCCTCTTAATAGTGCAAACCCTCACATCGTTTGTCTAATGAGCATTAACCCACTGGCTGGGAGGTCAATGGATGTACAATGAAAAGTCTTTCCTTGACAGGTCAGCCCAAGCAACCACAGAGCAGGAAACAGACTTAGCTCATAGCTAATCTGTCCCTCGGTAACAGAGAGACAGAGGGTCCGTTGGCGGGCTGGGACCGGCCATACAAACATGAAGTCATGGGAAATGGGATATACAGTCGCCTCACTCGCCTGTGATTCAGAGTGGCAAAACAAATCCTCACACATCAACACAACAGCACTTTCCTCCAAACTGCAGTCAGATGCTCACGCTGGTTAAACTGACAAGTTAACATTTGGCGGGAAATTATTTATCCACATCAAGTTACAATGGGCTTGGCATAGCTGTTCGTGGACACACTGATGACATATAGAACAAAAAATGTGAAGTACCATCAGGGGGGTGGGAGGGATTGGCCTCAGGTGGCCGGTGAGTCTAGCAGCCACTTGGTTCAGTTACAGAGGATAAAGGCTGTGGTCACAAAGGGCCTGGGAGAAAGAGCAGCCTGCATCACCATGTGTTCATCAAGTTAGATGTTCCTGCTATGCACCCTTGTATGTTTCACAGATGTATGCATTGTGCATTGAACAACTTCAATTAATAAAGTACTTAACCTCTGGCTTACTGTTGCTCATAGGCTGTGGGAAAACATCTCTGATAACTACATTATGTAGAGTGTCACGGTTCATGCAACAGAAACGCAGTAAATCATGTCTAAAATGAGTTGCAAATGTACCAACTGTGGGTACATGTAATTAGATCAAAGGGATTCTTATGTTTGAAGCGGTGATTGTGATGAAACATTAAGAGCTTGTCGTGGTTCGGCTTCAAAAGCATGACATGGCTGGCTTCAAGATACTGTATGTATTTATACGACTGCCAGCGACAGAAAATGGCTACCAGTCGTTTTCAGGGGCCTGTGCAAGAGCGGCCATGAACGAGCCGCTGTTCTCCATTTTAAATGATCATTATCAGATTTGAGAGAACCACAAGTCTGGGATTACAGCCACACTGCCAAACAATCGGCGTCCGGATCTCTCACGGCACATTATTTTTAATTCAAATGAACCGATGACAGAGATGAACTCATAAAAAAAAAAAGAAAAAAAGAGAGAACTCTGCACAGCTTCTCGTGGAAAAACATCATCTGTGCAAGAGAATGAAGCACTGAGATCAAACACCATGTCTTGATGTGTGCTATGTATCTCAGTAATTGCTGTCTGGGCACGTAAATTCTGTCTATAGACCATCAGCCTCATACTGACATTTTGTCATCTTTTATTCCTTTTTTTGGACGCTGATTCTCCACTTCAAAGAAACCAGAGGCATGTTTGTCTCTCCCCACACAGCCATGGTTTAATTTTACAGGAACTCTCTCCTCGATTACAATCACAGGGGACCGGCTCGCTTTTATGAGCCTTCCTGCCATTATGCCAAATCTAGCCTTGTTTAAAATATTACTGGTAAGTGTAACATGAGTAGTGGCAATGTAATATGTTAAAAGCTCTTATTACATTTGCCTGTTGACTCAGAGCACTGTCTTTGCTTGACACGAGTCAAACAAGGATAGGATGCAGAGGCCAGGAAATGGAAAGGGAATGTTCTGAATGACACTGAACAGTGTCGTCATAAGTGGTGAACAGCAGTCATCTCAGGTGGGTGAGTATTTCAGAAACAGTTTCACCTTAGTAACTTCATCTTTGTGAGAATGAAATACTGTAACTCCGGAGCCAGACAAATCACTACAGGGTACGGAGGGGAACATGGATGTGTGTATCAAACATCATGGTGAATCACCCTCTAATTGTTGAGACTTTTCACTCAAAACCACAAATGTGAACCTCATGGTGGCGGTAGTGGAAACATCAGGGGGTCACCAAAACCACTGTGATCCATCTTCTGGGGACCACGAATATCTGTATTAAATGTAATGGCAATCCATTCAATAGTTGTGGAGACATTTCACTAAAAATATAAATTGTCAACCTAATGGTAGCGCCAGATAAAATTCAATACGTGTTGAGATATTACAGTCTGGACCAAAGAGGGGGAACGACTGATTGACAAACCGAAATTGCCACACCGCTGGTGTTGCTTAAAATTAGTTATGGAAGTTAAACTGCTGTTTTTAAATGTAAGCTGTCAAAAAAAAACATTTTCCATATTGGCTTAGTAAAAATACTAGGAATTTACAGATACATCCAAAGTTTTTTAAAATGTCTTCTATCATTCATATTGTATTATCTTTTACAAATGGTTATACACCAGACACATCATTTGATCTAACACCTTAAAGACTTGGTTATAATATGGTTACATAATGGCCACTTCGCAATACATATTTGATCAATTTTCAAGTTTCATGTGGGAATTTTAGTGCAGGTACACCGTAAACATAATAAATGGCAGCATATCCCAGGCAGGCAAACAGTGAAAGATCATGTTTCATTATGTTTCAGTGGAAATTTACACACAATAATCAGACTATTGGAATTCACAAAATAATGCTTGCATTAAATAAACATGTACTGCACACAGTTCAAATGAAATAAAACCTGTTTTACATAGATTTAAAAAATAAATAAATCCCAGTCTTCTCAGAGGAGGGGTTGGGATTAGATCACACCCTCCTTGTTGCTGAAAACGTGCAAAATGTTGCAGTGCAATCTAAGAACTGTGAATTATTTCAAATTGAAGACACATAAACCCACACACATGGAAATGCCAACTTTTCCTCTTCTCAGTGCCTTTCGAGGGCAGAGTGAGGATGTTTTCTTGAAATTATTATTATTATTTTTTTTTTTTTACAGTCATTACATCCGACCTTATCTCTCAGAGCCTGCACTGGGTTGTCAATGACAAATGGCTCTAATCTCTACCCCCTCCTGACGAGCAGCACTGACAGGCCCTTTCTTCCCAATTCCTCAGACACGTAGCCAGACATAAATTAATCTGTCACTCATTGCTAGTATTAATGTGGGGATGACACACGGCTGTGCATGCAAACACACACAAACTTACACACACACACACACACACACAGAGACAAAGACAAGCATTAAAAACCGTTATACAAACTGGGACACCATATCATGCCAAAAGTGGAAAAAGCCTTTGGAAAAGCGGACAGTGTTTTCTCTTAAACGGCATCAATCAAATATCCTGACAGAGAATGAGAGATTTAAGGACTTGAGAATTTCCATCAGCAATGCCACAGACATGCTTTTCAATATTAAACCTGTAAATAACAATGGCAAACATGAACCTCTACTTTGCATATCTTTGCCCACTCATTTCACCCAGTGCTTAGCACACAGGACCTGATTGGCATTCTGGGAAAATTTCGGAAGATTGACGGACGCAGGGATGAAAGCGTCTATCTGATCCGATGACGATACCTCTAAAAGCAGATCCTTTTTGTTATAATAAAGCTTCCTGAGCCGAGAGATATGAAACTCACATCATATGTCAGCCGGGGAAGCAGCGGAAAAGTATTCCTTCCGGTTGTTAAAAGCCTAGACTATGTTATCTTCTTATCTCCCCCTGGTCTCTGAAAGCAGGCCGGGGCCATAGAAGTTCTAGATAAATGGCCTGATCAATGGCAGACATTATCTGGATCTGGTAGGCAATAATCAGATCCAGTTGACGTTGCGGGCGCAGAAATAACTGGCCTGTCAGCGGTAACAGACCTACTTCACTGGCCATCAGTCTAATGTCGCTGCCGTGGGACTCACTTTGGAAAACAATGCAGACAAGAAAATTGGTTTAACCTTCCCTGCCTCAAATGCTTTAGTTACATCCCTAATGCAACCCCCTCCAACACACACACACCCTCACCACTACTCTGCCCAGTCACAAGAGAAATGGGAGACCCTTTTGCCTAAATTACAGACATTGCCATGGAATGTGGGCTGTGGACTGCGATGCCGTGGATAATTTCAGACCAGTCAATCACTCCCTCCCCTTCCAACAGAAAGGAGCATATGTGCTCCCTGCCTCAACACACACACACACACACACACACACACACACACACACACACACACACACACACACACACACAAAATGCATGTTAGGCATGTTTTACCTATAACCTTTTTATTTTATGTCAATATAATTACTAATTCCCAAATCCAAGTCAAATTATTTTAAAGGCCAAACCTGTGTTCTTATTTATAGCACTGTCACTTAGTGTTTACATTGAGATTAAAAGGACCGAGAAAATCAATTGTTTCAGCATTTGAACCAGGCATGTGAAGTCTGAATTTCAATGTGCTGTATTTTAAGTAGTGCTGTTAAACAATTAAAATATTTAATCGCGATTAATCGCATGAATGTCATCGTTAACTCGCAATTAATCGCACATTTTTATCTATTCTAAATGTCCCTTGATTTCTTTTTGTCCCATTATTTTTTCTCATTTTAATGCTCTTAAACAACATGATACAACGATACTTTTAAAACGGTGCCTGAACTGAAAGAGATATATATATATATATATTTAAAAAAGGAGCACCTTGTTCAATTGTATTTGTCTGTTCTGTATGTTCAAAAATATAAAACAATAAAAAGTTGATCTAAAAAAAAGGAGCACAAAACGGTGAAAACAACCACTGGATAAGAAAAAGGTATTTTACAATAACTTTGAATGCACCACGAGGCTGGCGAGGCGAGGCTGAGTCTTTGTTTTTCAGACAACGGCAGCTACAGTCTGGTGTTAGAAGCCTCTAAAGTGAAATACAGTCACACTTTACACCGTTTAGCTGTCAGCATTTTAACCATGTTTACTCCAGCTGCTAGCTAACGGTAGGCTAACGTTACCTGTAAGTGTAGTGTTGACTAGCGTCCCGTGCGGCGATGTTTCAGTTCCATCTAACGTCTGTTTTCGGAGCATCAGAGAGAAGCGCAGGCATTTAAGTGGCACCTAAATAAGGCACCGAAATCCGCGTTGCTATTTGGTCCGGTAGATAACGGTCGTTAAGGCACCGGTGCCGTTTTAGCACCGGGTCTCGGACCCCATTCAAAACGGCGATTTTCGCCGAAAAGCGACTAGTTTGCAGGTATGTACTACTCTATGACCGGCTCGCAAGCCCAAACAAGTGTGTGCAGCGTGCCTGTTGTTTTGTTTCCGGTCTAGCTAGATCCGGTGTGATTGTAGTTATTCTAACGTTACTAGTTGTTGGTTTGCTAGGCCAAAAAGAACGTTAATCTTGCAATAAAAAAATTGATGCCGTTAAAATGGGTTTGCGTTAACGGCGTTAATAACGCGTTTAACTGACAGCACTAATTTTAAGAGATTATTTGTTTGTGATGTTAACTTTCATCTCTACATCAATGTCCGTGTAAACCAGATTCAGTGATGCTTGTCATACAAATGCATAGGCATATTTAATATAAACTCAACAAGCTGCAGTGTCATTTGAACTCAATGACAAAAAAGGAGGATTATAAGCCTCTTTTAATTTGACCCCAATTTTCTCTCTGAAGCTTTATAGTGGAGCCATATCCCAGACAGACAAAACATTCCTAACCCGCTGCATGACGAACCCCCAGCTTTAATTTTTCTCCCTAATCTGCATGTCTTTATATTTTTTATATTTGCGGATACCCAGCAGACATCTACAACCAAAGAACCGTGGCGCTGGAACCCCCCATGAGGCCTCGACTTAATACTAAGCAAGAGCAACTGCGCTGGCAGGGATAATATTTTCCCTTTTTGTTTCTTTCTTCTTAGTGGCGCAATGGGAGCGAAGACACAAGGGGAGGCAGGGAGATAAAGAAGGGAGAAGAACTAGAGAGGAAGAGTGTGGGAGAAGAAAACAAAACAGGAGGAGGCGGGGAGAGACAGACAAGACGAAGAGGGGGAAGGAACCAAACAAGGAGGGGAGAGAAACAGCCTGCTGTGTTATTTAAAAGAAATGAGTACAGGAAAGCACTGAGGAAATCACCACTAAGGCGTTGTATTAAAACCTGTCTGACCCTCTGCAGCCCCCCCAAGCGATTCGCCCGGCTGGAGGAGTATGGTCGGAGGGATTAGGCCTCTGAAACGCTCCGTCAAGACCATTCTGTCAGGCACCAACGGAGACAGCCCCAGTCATCCACCCGCACCCCCCACACTCCACTCAAACATGCCTCTCCAAGGCTCTCTCTGTGCTCAACAGCTCTGGAGTGAGGGCCTGATTATAGGCTCTCTAGGGGGACACAAGATGGGCCTCGAACATCAAAAGCCAGCAGGGTGACAGACAGCAGGGAGGTCTCTGCCCGCCCTCCCCCAACCTTCCCTTTTTGCCGCTGTCCGTTTCCCTCTTTCTCATCCCAGGCCCCCTCTAGCCATTGAGGGGTTTCTAATTGCATTTTGCAGGGCCTGAGCGTCACAAGTGAGGGAGAGGATCAGCGACCCATCTCAATGAAAATAGAATGCTGATTTGGTTTTTAGTTGACAGGTGATCTGTACTGTGTGCCCTCAAGAGTTCCTCAAAAGAGGCTCACACTCTGCAAAAAAATCTGAATGCCAGGAGCCTTCCATACTTCAAGTATCTCTGTGTGAAAGGGGGCCTTATGGTTGTGTTTGGAGAAGGCTGTGTGTGTGAGCATTTGTGCTGTAGGGATCTGAGCGTCTATCATGCGACAGTGTTTTAACATGTCAGACTCCACTGAGACAGCGCTGGGAAATCCTCCCTGACCTCGCTGCCCCTCTGCTACTCATCTCCCCCTCTGTGTAACACTAGAACATGGGAGAATGGTTGAACAAGAGGAAGACTGACTGTGTGTGTCCATGTGAGTGGTGTGTTTGGAGACGGGAGAAATTTCATCTGTGAATCCCCTCCATACCGCAGTAAAGTGAGCTGGTGGTTTGTAACCTACATGTGGAGCAGGTTGAGGGCCAGAGACTGGGGCCATGACTGGCCCACAGGGGGTCTGTCTGTTGACAAGAATAGGAGGCCTCTTCTGCTTTGAAGCCCTGTATATTTAAATATTTCATGACCCCCTCATCTCAAGCCCCTTTTATCAGAATTGCGTTCTGGCTCGTGGCTGCCTTTCATTTATAGCACAGCAAGTTAGTGTCGATCTAATGCCCCCATCAGCGAGGCAGATCTGAGGGGGCCTATCCCATACTCAGGCCCTTTTGGCTCTCTGCATATCTGCAAGACGATCTCGTTAAACGCTAGTAACAATTACACCAATTACAGATAAGCCTAAGTGTGTCAAAGCCACAACATGATGTTTACAATGATTACCATGCGGCCTTATCAGCAGGGATGGCAATCAACGCTAGTGCCTGGTGCTTCACAAGATCACAGGGCTCTTTATCTGTCACTATCGATAAAAAGGCCACCGGCTGCAGTCAGACCTGAGCGTAGCTGTCATGTTTGGCACCAGATCACGCTGCTGGTACCCAGCCTCAGTTAAAGTAAACCAGGTTTGACAGAAGACTTTACAAGATGTCACATGAACAGAACAATGATATCACAAGGCTTAAGCTAACTTTTTTTCTCTAAGGAGCATGTGTGCACCTAAATTGAAAAATTTAGGAGTGTATAAATAACTTTAGGGGCACAATGAAAATGTATCAAATGTGTTTTTCCTTGCATGTAAACACAGCCTACTTAGAATGCATAAATAAGTTACTAAAATTTGCAAGAAATATCTCTATATAACCATAAAATGATATTCCAATATATCAGATCTATTCGCCCACCCCTAATTCGCATATGTGCTCCTAAATCGCAAATGCCAGTGAAACGCTCGCACTGTAGAGCCCTGTATGAATGAAAGAACATCACAGCTCGCCACACCCTTATTTCTGTTGATTATCGTCAAAGGCATCACGGAGAAACCCTCTTAGGATCTCACTGAAGCACTCATGACTCTACTCTTGCAGTAAACAATCCTGGTTATCAAATCAGCAGAACGATGTGTGTTTCCAGCAGTGAAGTGGAGCGCAGCGTGGGCCAGTAGATTTCCACGAGGGCGCGTGCTGGCATGGCGCAGGGCACCAGTCTGGAAATGTGTCTCTGAGGCTGGTGACCATGACATAAGGCCCCGCTTGTCTGCTTGTAATAGAGATGCCTTTGAGAGAGCCCTGCATCTGCCCGCGGGACACATTCCACGCTTTCCTCCATAAACTCTGCGCCGCCGTCAGGCTCTGGGTCCTAAATGTGCACATTGTAAGGCTGCCCCGCTGGCTGCCTGACAACAGCACATTCACCATGGGGTTATTTGAGTGGACCCAGGCTCCCAGGGTGCAGATAGAGCGTGTTCTCTCTCTGGAAGTGTCTGTGATCCTTTGTGAACGGGTGTGTTGTTTGTGTTTATGTAATTGTGCTAAATGGTCCACCTTAAGAGTATGTTTCTGCAATTAAAGCAACACCAGGAGAGGCATAAAGAGGTGCCAGTGTGTGTGTGATGAAAGAGTGACGTGGACTTAGATCTGCAGTTTCAGCATGTGTGTGTTTGTGGCCTGGTGTCGGTCAGGGCCACAGGGGACTATTAGGACTAAGGGCCACCCAGGCAACAGCCAGTACTAAGCTCAATCATCACTGCCTGTCTCAGCTGGGCTTATCATGTAGTGTGTTTACCAACACCAAGCTTCAAGATGATCTGGGGCAGCTCTCTCTCTCTCTCTCTCTCTCTCTCGCTGACACACACACACACACACAAACACACACAGCCTGTAAGAGGATTTGCACTAGCGACAGGGACTGGCTGCGTTGCTTATCCAGAGAGAAAGCTGCAGCAGCACCACACACACAGCTTGAACGCTCCTCACATGCCTGAATACACAGGTAAACACACACACCATTCCCTGAAGGAAATGGCGCTGTGGCTCGGCCTTTGCTGAGTCCACTGACATAGGGGTAAACAGTTTGTTTTATAATAAAGTTTTTAATTCACTTTGGCTGAATAAACAATACTGTGGTCCACATTGATCAGACAATTTTAGGCAAACTAAATGCTTTAGGCTCCATGTTAATATGTTTAACACACTCTAAACTCAACAGTAAAACAGCAAACCCTTATTACCACTGTAATTAGACTGTTTAGTTGAAATAATTCAGCTATTTATTTATGTATGCACACAAACTTTGCACGATGAAAGACATATCAAGCTTCTAACTCACTGTCTGCTTTTCTAAATTCATTGCTGCCTGGATTGCATATGAAACCAATAAACCACATTTTTTACGATGGGTTTTTATTGCGTCGTCATTTGAAAGCCTGTTTGCAAGCTTCAACAATGAGGTTTTTGAATGGCATTGTTAATAGAAGCAGACCTGGCTGTGTTTTCCTCTGCTGTCTACTGATTAGTCTGCTTCGATGGCCAGATTGTTACGTGTTAACAGAGGGCGGTTGGCTGGCCGGCCCTGAGGCGGCCATTTGGAGTGAGTTCACTGACTTTCTGACCAGGGATATTAGAGGAGCGTCTTTTAGTCATGCTCGGTGGAGTCCAGGCTCTGACTCCACTAAAGCCTCTGGTCTGCAGGGGAATCTAACAGGGCCAGAGAAGCTTGCAAACACCTGTCATCCACTAACGCTCCAGGCACAATAACACCTGACAATGCCCATGACTTCACGCATGGAGGGGCACACCTACAGCACATACATGACATACCAACCAGTGGGTTCTCCTATGTAGAGCCACTCGCTGTTGATCTGCATGTAGCACTGAAAATATACACAACTGACACATGCGATATGCAATTAATCACACCATCGCAAATACACACACATTGTCACTGCCTGCGGGAGGTGTCCTCCTGAGACCCCTGAGGTGACAGATGTGTCAAAACAACATATTGGTTTCGCTTCTCTTTGCTGTGGTGTTGCTTTGTTCCTTTACCCTAAAAAAAAGATACATTGGATCTGATTTCCTCTGCATACTCCTGATGCATTTTTCACGAGTTACTCTACAAACACCATGTACCTTGACATTAAAAAGCAATTTAGCACTCTCAGGATTAAAAGCGCATGTTAAATTGAAGGCTACACTTGGCGTGGGCATGAAAAATTGAGTGGCTCCTTATATTAACCGGGTTGAGCGCTGCACACAGCATTTAGACAGACGAAATGGAATCTTTTAGCATTACTAATTCATCCACAGGAAAGCTGTGGTTGAGACATTGTGCACGACTCCACGGTTACACTGTTGAATACAAACATTAGCCAGCTTGCGGTTGAAGCTGTGCTCTGTCTTGTGAAAAGTGTGAATACCAAGGTGGAACTTTGTTCAGTTCTCTTTCATTTCAATTAAGCTGTGCTTCTTCTGTTCCCTTAGACAAGCTGTGAACTGTCCTTCAACCTTTATTCCACAAATTCACATACTGTCTCTACTGTTATACTTCGCTAACAGAAGTAGAAAAACACTCATATTCTACTATCAAAATCTGTGATCTGCTTCCAAACTGATTTGAACCTCAGCAGGGTGAAGGGCTTTTGTGAGACCTGGTTAAAAATGAATGAAGGAGCGGTTGGCCTGTGGGAAAAAGCAGACTAGACACCCCTGTTTAAATTGGCTCTGATTCCTCAACGTCCTCTAATGTTTCCTCTCACTACACTGAGAAAGCGATGGAAAAGAGCAGATAAAAAGAGCAGGATGGACACCCGTTTAGTGGACCGTGGCCCCACTTAAACATAATGATGGATGCTAATGATGCCCATAATTACCGTTTCTAAAATGGTGATAATTAGAATTCTTTCATAGCTCTTTAACCGCAGCCGATCTTCATAATGATTGTCAGAGTGATAAACAGTGATTGCCAGTGTTTGACCTTTTAAAGCACCAACAGAACACATACAGCACTCCCGGACAAGACGAGTGCATGTAACTAGGGCTTGCACAATAAACACATTGCGAAAGACACTAAGGAATATTTTTGGTAGTTGAAAGATAATCAGTAGAAAACTGCACTTTAAAATATAACTATCATTCTTTTTTTAAATGGTGCTTGTTGTGTTCAGTTCAATGTTAAATTTGTTCAGAAGAGGAATGTTGAAAATAATTTTTTTAATTCAACAAGCAATTTGTTGTGTTTTAGCAATACACTGAAAGCAGCAAAAAGGCAGAACTGAGTACATTTTAATATCTGTTTATCGAAAGAAATATCGTTATCACTATATTCAACAACGTTGTGGCATTTTTTCCTCATATCGTGTAGCCCTACTTGTAACAATTACTCTAAATAGTGAGAAAAGTCATCTACAGATGCTTGTATATAATCGCATTACATAATACAATAGGACTGATTGAACATCTATGTTAGACATACTTGAACCTACATTAACTGATTTTATGGACACTTGGGAGCAGGGGAAACAAGCTGTACAAGCACAACAATGATTCTACAAGACCAGTAAAACAAAATGTCACTTCAGTCAGAACTATCTCCAGTGTAGTAGATTTAGTAAATGACATTAGAATCTGCACAGGGAGCAAATCAAGCCCAGACCGTACACTCTCCCTCCATCCAGCCCAGTGCTGTAATGCTGGCCCTGGCTCCACTGTTACATGGCATAGATTACGCCTGTGTTACACCAAATGCCTGATAATGCAATCAAGCAGCTTTGAAGCTTGGTGATTCTCCAGTGCCTGTTGTAATGAGGGGAAAATGAAACCGCTCCCTCAGTGTCTGACTAACCCTCTGATGAGACCTTCATCAGACACAGACAGACAGAGAAAGAGGATTCCAAATGAACTCATCCATCTTCAGCCATGAGCCCAAACAGGCTGAGGGGACAGAGCAGAACACCACTTTTGGAACCACATATGGCTTTTTGTGCACATGTAGTGTATCAATCCAGGTGGGATATTATGAAATTTGGGGTTTTCTTTGTCATTACTGGGCAGTGTTGGGTGTAACGCACAAAGTTACAAAGTAACGCGTTACAGTAACGTAACTACTTTTTCGGGTAAAAAGTAGTGTAACGCGCTACTACTGAAAATTTGATAACGAAACGTAGTTCCTTTTTCAATTCGGCGCAACGTTACTTTTCCCAGGGACAGATTTGACAGCGACACTGCCTTCTCAGCTGCGCGCTCACAAGCTCCACACGGGACGTGACAGAGGCTGGTAGCAGAGTAATCATGGCAAGCGAGAAGCAGCCAAAGCTAAATTTGAGAGCGTTTTAAGCTTTGTGGCTTTTTGCTGGACGGCGCTCTGAGCCAGGCAGACACAAAGCTGACAACCTCACAGATGGATGCAGTGGAGATGGCCTCATACATACATGCAGTGGACTGCTGTGGACTTGTGTCGGTCGCACGGACACGCGAGGATTTCCAGAAAAGAGGCTGCATGTGTCTACGACAATGTACAAGTCGATACAGACATTACATAGTATACACTAACACCGTATAACGCCGATGACCTGCTGATGTGCATTCAACCCGCGCTGGACTCGTTCATAATGAATCAGCCGTCACTCTGTGAGTAGAGAATCCAGTCTGCAGTGTAGTTCAGACACTTCACTGATAAACCAGAGATTGGCTTTATGGTCAAAGATAGTTTTTGTATAATAAAGTCTCTGCCAGAGATGCCTGCTTTTAAAAGTAACGTAAAAGTAACGAGTAAAGTAAAAAGTTACTTTCCATAGGGGGTAACTAAGTAAAGTAATGGATTACTTTTTTAAGAAGTAACGAGTAATGAGCAAACACTACTTTTTAAAAGTAACTTCCCCAACACTGTTACTGGGACAGAAAGTTTGCATAGCCGGCAGTGATGATATATACTGTATAATGCTGAACCTGGCATTTCATACCTTTACATTATAGTTTAAAGTGGTGCTTCTACTGTATGCACTAAATATGTAGTAATATGCTATGAGCAGTTTGTCCAGTTGCTATTAGGAACCAATCTCGGAATCCATTGACTATCAGTCTGATAATGATTTAGCCTCTGGGGGCGACGACCAATATTTCGGTGGTTCCGGTGTAGCCAGCGGATATCCGGGCCAAGACTTCCTCTTCCATGTGCTGGTCATTGTTTACAGTCCGAATTGATAGTAGTTCTCAGGTCTCAGGTCCAGATGCTGTTTTGGCTAATCTCTAAAAAAGCTAATAAAAAGCTGAATACGATAGCCAATGGGTTCTGAGATTGAATTTCATCCAATGCGTTCCGCCTCTTTTGCTCTCTACACGGACTGTTTACCAGCATGCAACAAAAGCCGGTTCAAACGTGATTGGTCAGTACTAATGGGATTACAAACGGACTACCAACAGAAACCAGAACACCTCTGATATCAAAATCTTGTCCCTGCCTACAGATTCTGCATTCATATGCAGATACTGTATCTGTTTATAGAGATTAAACGTAACTAACCAGCCAAGTAACCTAGTGTTAGTGTATTCTACATGGAAAAGACCAGGGTGGCTTATCAACTAGGGAGCCACAAAGCTTGTACAAACTAATCGTAGAAACCATATAATGAGTTCTATATTGCACTGGAAGATTGTAGTACATTTTTAACATGCAGTATGTGCCCATTTGAGGGCCACTGCCATGTCTTTATGTGCTCATGTTACTCAGAGAGAGAGAGATGGAGGTGACTGCTGCCTTCTGCCTGCAGCTCAAACTGCCAGCTACAGTCATAACCTTTGACCATGGGACAGATGTGTGCATCCACCATCTAGACTTCTATTTCTTGCATCACTCTCCACCTCCTTAATGCAACATACTCGGTGGCTCTAATGCCCCGTCCTTCCAAGAGAATACTCATTTTATTACATGAATAACTCTCAGTCTGCACTTGACCTCGTCTTTCATTTGAACCACTCTGGAAATAAAGATGTATGTTTTATGGGCAGAGATGGGCACAGTAGATTTCACGAAGAAGACCATTTGGGATTTTAGAAATTACGATTCCTACTGGGAAATATGCAATGCAATGAGCAACTTCCAGGTTTCACATTTGAATGAAATAGAGCGTAAACTTGATTATGGGGAGTGTGGAGGCGAGTGTCCGAGAGCTTAATATGGGCAATGTTTTTTTTTGTGTAGCCATAGCTGGGGAGGGAGAGCAGAGCAATATGTCTGCTAGGCTGCATTAAACACGTTAAAGGTCTGTGTTGGGAAACAAATATGAGCCAGTGGAAGTCTGTGATGCCTTCAGGTGGCTTCTCATCCAGGTGTTTCACCTCATCAGAAGCATGAGCTGATCTGTGCTGTTTACTTAAAACGTTTAAAGCAACTGATTGCCTTAAAGAATCTTTTTGTTAACGGAGAAACTAATTTGTTTGAGTGAAATTGACTTGAATGCTACAGATTGAAAGTAACAAATTCAGTTTGAAAAACAAAAAAGCCAACTTATTTCTACTTAAAGTCTGCAGTAAAATAATCTTTTTGCCCCACTATTCAACTCATCATTTTAAATTACAATGACTAGATTTTCCACTTAGAGTTCTTTATTATTCATTTATACCGAATTATACCGAATTTCAGCTCTGGGGATCAATAAAGGTTTATCTTATTTAAGTTTAATACCTAAGTTATGACGACTCAAAATGTGCATTGTGCACTAAGACACACAAAATGCAGTACATTTATAAAAAATGTTGGTCCATATTTGTCCAAAAATGGTGAAAAAAAGATAAAGAGAGAAATTGGTGATGGTTTTTACGCTGATATTTTGGCTTGTCCAGACAAATTATCCACTTCTGATAAGGCCTGTGATCAGTGGCGGCTTATCAATAGAGGGCGCTAGGGCGTCGCCCACATCAAATTCCAGAAATATAAATGTATACAAAAATGATATAAAAATTAAATAAAAATAAAAAATAAAATAAAATAGTTTATTCATACGATGTGCCAGCTGGTAGTAAGAGCCTCAGCATTTAATAAAAACTGGCTTAATCGGTTAACTATTTTCTATGTTTCAATTAGGGTTGCACGATATTGACAAAATGTGATATTGCGATATCGATTATTGATATTAATTTTGGTATTTTTAAACATTAAAACAACAAACAACAAATTACAAAAGTTACGGGAAAACGCATCAAAATAGATTCATAACAAATTAAACAAGTTTTCTTACAACACAAGGTTTATTTCAACATGAATAAATAAATAAGGACCATGTCTACAGAACAGGACATGTTCTACTGGTTGGACAGTATAAAATATATAAATAAGGACCATGTCTACAGAACAGGACATGTTCTACTGGTTGGACAGTATAAAATATATAAATAAGGACCATGTCTACAGAACAGGACATGTTCTACTGGTTGGACAGTATAAAATATATAAATAAGGACCATGTCTACAGAACAGGACATGTTTTACTGGTTGGACAGTATAAAATATATAAATAAGGACCATGTTTACAGAACAGGACATGTTCTACTGGTTGGACAGTATAAAATAAATAAATAAGGACCATGTCTACAGAACAGGACATGTTCTACTGGTTGGACAGTATAAAATATATAAATAAGGACCATGTTTACAGAACAGGACATGTTCTACTGGTTGGACAGTATAAAATAAATAAATAAGGACCATGTCTACAGAACAGGACATGTTCTACTGGTTGGACAGTATAAAATATATAAATAAGGACCATGTCTACAGAACAGGACATGTTCTACTGGTTGGACAGTATAAAATATATAAATAAGGACCATGTCTACAGAACAGGACATGTTCTACTGGTTGGACAGTATAAAATATATAAATAAGGACCATGTCTACAGAACAGGACATGTTTTACTGGTTGGACAGTATAAAATATATAAATAAGGACCATGTTTACAGAACAGGACATGTTCTACTGGTTGGACAGTATAAAATAAATAAATAAGGACCATGTCTACAGAACAGGACATGTTCTACTGGTTGGACAGTATAAAATAAATAACAGGACACAACTTTTCTTTTGCTTCTATCTATTTCTTCACTTACACGTCATTCTGTTGAAATACGCACACATGTGGTATGCTCCATAGGGCTTGTCACGTAGTGGACCCGTGCGCTGACGTGCACTAACATGTGCAAGTGGCACGGTAACTGGTCAATGAAACATGATCATTATAGCGTTTCAAGCGGGCCCTAAATCAAACACAACTAAGCCACACAGCCAACACACGGGACGCAGCGCTCCACAAAATACACAAAATATTGCATACTTATTACGACACTTTTGATATATTGCGATAACGATATTGAGTCGATATATCTTGCACCCCTAGATGTAATATTGCGCAACGTGATATTGCGATAACGATATTGAGTCAATACATCTTGCACCCCTAGTTTCAATATGTTTCATGTGGTTTCATGGGCAGGGACGCCGGACAAATGGATGCCTATCTGAGTCCTTAAACTTTCGGCAAGCATGTCATCTGAAGCCAGTCTCTAATTGGTTTCTTAAAGATTCTCCTCCGGGTGCACCTCGCTGCGTCCCTGGCGAATCAGACTTGGACACATGTTATTTTATCCAATCTGACTGATTCTCAACACCTGTCATTCAACTTTACGCTCTTGGCCACTACTGCGCAGGCGATACCGTCACTCCGCCAAAACCTTGCTAGGCTGACAAATCACACAGTGACCCAGATCACTTTCGTAGAGATAATGGCAGCAGTTAAACCAAATTCTGTCATTGATTTACAAAAAAAAAAAACTTTCACAAGGATAAGGGATTTCGGAGCGGACCAACCCGATTTACAAATCCAGCAGCAGGCTGAGGCCAGTGACCGAGGGTGAAGCTACACCGGAGCTACAAATGCTGGATGTGATGTGATGTTAGCAAATGCCCTTTTTTTGCTTTCCCTGTCTTTTATTACAAAGTGTTGGCACTGAGGTTTTGTGGACAACAACGGGGGTAAGAGACCTAAAACATCTCTCTGAAAAATGCAAACGTCGTGAAAGTAGTTCCAGACATCTTGATAATAGCATGAAGCTAACGTTTTTTGGCAGAGTTAGCATTGCTGAACAAGTAGATGAAGGCTACAGGATTGGCATTAGAAAGCACAACGAAGAGGTGACACAAAATCGACACATACTGTCCAGGATAATAGACTGTGTGACATTTTGTGGTCCAGACAAAAACAACGTGCAGGAAAGATTTTTTGAGTTCATCCCTCTGCAGTCAACTACAGCTGAGTCCATTGCTACTGCACTATCAATACTGTTCTCATTCGCTGTTTTGAGAGCATACAAGACTCAGGTGACTTTGACCCCAAATACTGTCAGAGAAGCAGGAGCCCTGACCATGCTACTGGAGGATCAGGATTTTAAGTTCTTTCTGAAACTTTATCACCACATCATGCCACATGTAGACTTCCTCTATGCCAAGCTCCAGAAGAAGAACATTGATTCGGTCCATATCAAAGGGAACATCCAACAGTTCCAACAGAAAATACAAAGGATCAGTTAACTGTATTCCTGTAATATGATCATTATTTACTTTCTCTCATTATTAACTCTCTTTCTCTTTTGCCAATATTATAATAAATTATCTTTGTCCATTGCAGAAACTCTCTCCAT
This sequence comes from Sander lucioperca, assembly GCF_008315115.2. NCBI lineage: Eukaryota > Metazoa > Chordata > Actinopteri > Perciformes > Percidae > Sander > Sander lucioperca. Next base: position 5,347,072 of record NC_050185.1, read on the forward strand.
TCCATTGGTGAGCAAAGCAGTGGTTCTTGGCCAACAATGAGGTGCTCAGTCCAGAAGACCGTGAAAGGATTGCAGCAGAGGTTAATTTGTTATAGAAATCAGTCAAAATACCATTTTACATTATTGTTGTGCTGCAGAGATGTCCTGCCCATATATCATATTCTACAGACTCAAGAATTTTTTGTTTGTTTGGTATAAGTCCTTACAAAAATCATAATTTTAATATTATACAACAGCATCCTGAAATGAATAAATTGGCAACATAAAAATAAATAATCAAATGAAATATGAAGTCATAAACTACCAAATATCCAAATATATATATATATATATATATATATATATATATATATATATATATATATATATATATATATATATATATATTTTAATTATCTCTATAGGTCTGTGACACCATCCTGGGACACACTAGGGAGCGTTTCTCCTTCACAGACCACCTTGTCTGTGCCACCTTGTCGTCATTACCACACCCATGACCAGAGGTGCTTCTCAACCTTTAAAAGAATAAAAACTTTTCTCAGAAACACCATGACCCAGGAGAGGCTGAATGCACTGGCCATGCCGTCCATGGAAAAGAGACTTGTTACTGAGATGACTGACTTTAATCAGAGAGTCACTGAGAAATTTGCTGGCCAGAAGGAAAGGAGAGCAAAATTTATGTTCAAATAGTTAACATGCTTTTTGGTACTGGGTGGGAGGATATAGTTAAAAAAAAACTCAGTCAGAGTCACTATCTTCTATGTTTGTAACTTGAATCTTGTATCATATTGTCTTACTCTTCTTAAATACAAAATACATAGTTGTTTAAATAAAGTAGTGCTGGTTGTTTTGCCCAGTTTCAAAGTACTGCTATATATTTATTTGTATAAATGAAAAAAAAAAAGGGCCGCCCCCAAAAATAATTATCACCAGCCCCCACTGCCTGTGATACAGACCGACAATGTAAAAAATGGTGACGAGAGCATGGTTGTTTTCGTTGTCATAAAACAAGCCCTGATCATGCCCAGATAAGTTGAGTGAAATGCCAATTAGAAGCTGGCAGGGCTGCAGTGCTGATGAGGGGATGTGGTCCTGGCTAAAAATTGATGTTTTTAAACCCCCCCCCAGCCAGTGTTACTTCATGTTTAACGGTTGACGTACTTTCTCAAACAGAGAAGGGCTGTGTGAATAACAACCATGCCAACCAGATTGCAGCTACAGCATCTCAGAAAACAGCAATATGGCACTTAATTTGATGAATTTACTGTGTAATAGACCACAAATGAGACAAGAATTAGCCTAACACAGAGAGTCTCTCTCTCACACTCGTCTCCTTCTAGCGAGGTGGCTGTTTGGTTGCTGCTGGCCTTTCAGACAAAATGTGGTTTGTGCTTCGCTTGCCGCTGAGTTCAGCGCCCAAAGTTCAACCAAGTCAGGTCTTTGGAGATGTTGGGTCTGGGAACTCACTATTGGCAGGGCTCAATCCGAGGGGCGGGATAAACCGTTGTTTTTCAAATTCCCTCTGCACGCAATAGGATAGTGCTACAACCAACCAGAGCAACGCTAGTTGATAGATTAAACCTTTGCCGTATCCGTAAAACTCTTAACACATCTTCCTTTTTTAAGAATGACTTCAGTGCCGTTCTTTGTTCTTTTCTCAAAGAAAAGCTTAACTCCAAGTCTTCCAGAGTCGCAGCCAAAGCCGATTCCAAAGACCGCTGTTCGCCAGCAGCAGCAGCCATCTTCTTTGTTTTCAAGTAGCAGGGAATTCACGCGGAACCGTCACAACTCTGCTGTCATTATGTTAAGCCCGCCCACCTACTCTATTCACAATGTGATTGGCCCAACAAGAATTTGGTTTTTCCAGCTTGCAAGCCAACGGAGAGTTGCTAAACCCCCTGGCTGCAAATTATATTTGCTGCCGCTAGGGTGCGTCTAGATTTCTAGGCTTCTAGGTCTTTGGGCACAGCGACAGTGCAAGCTTGCTGGAAACAACGGGTTTCAGAGTGCAGCGGTGCTGTTGCTGCCTTTAGTCTGAAAGGCAAAGACATTTTTTGACAAAGACATGGTTGGCCTGCGATGTGATGAGATAACACTGAACAATCATTCTTTCATTTCATTCACCGCCAAACCAGCCATCACAGACACATCCTGCCAGGTATTAGATTACATTATATCCTTAAGTGTTCCTGCTACTGTGTGCATCCCTTGTATATGGTTTGGTTTGGTTTGGTTTTATTTATGGATATAGAAAGACAACAAGGGGGGGAGGTGGTATCCAAGGGATAACATGTAAAAGCGAAAAACACTTGTTTCCAACATGGTCCCTGATGTAAGAGAAACGAGACATACAACACATGCAAAAACACATACAGTCCTTCTAAGGTTAAAACAATTAATAAAAAAAACTACACATCAAAATCTCTCTCTCTCTCTATAGTGTATATAATGGATATACAATCTATTATCTAAAGCCTTATTTTGTATAGACGCAGCCAGTATTGTCTAATTTTTTATTGCTAGGATGCTAAAAGCTTATTTTCAGTGTCAAAGTCTGACCGTTCAGTCCAGATCACTCCAGGGTAATAATGCCCCTCTGTAGCTGCGAGGCCTGATATCACCCCTCTAAGCAGGGATAGCTATCATTGTTGCTGATATAACCACACAGTATGAAACCACCTACACACACACAACTTGAAGTCACATCATGAGCTATGGCCCTCCTCTTCTCTGTCTGTCTGTCTGTCTGTCTGTCTCTCTCTCTCTCTGTCTCTCTGTCTCTCTCTCTCTATTCGGCGGATGATTCATGACTGCTGATCGATGGCAGCTCCTGTGTCATTTCTAACAACTGTTAACTTGTGATTATTTTGCTGACACCTGACAGGAGGCAGCCCCCGGGGGAGGAGGAATTTGGACGTGGAAGAGCAAGGAGGACGCTGGCTGCCTCCCACATGAAAAGCCAAGAACAAAGCTGGCAGTCTGCCCTTCAACTGAATCAAATGTTTGACCTCAAACTCCCACTGAATACAGAGCTAACGGCCATATACTCATAATCGTTGCACAAGTGAATGTAATTGAGGAGCTTACAACTCCTACTGGGGGCAGATGAGGTGGGAAATACAAAATAGTGTAATATCCTAATGCAGGAAGAAACTTTAATCACACATGCACACACACACAGGTTGGAGTAGCCACTTTAATCAACCTTATATGAGTGATATGACAACTGTGAAATGAAGGCTTTAATCAGTAAAAAAGACCAGAGTAGGCCTTTCTAATGCAGATCTTGTTGACTTGCCAAACCTATGTGTAATAACATTAATAATGGCTGTGCTCCCAAGACTATTTGTTCTGGGTGATGAAGACTAGTTTACTGATAGCCAGAAAGTTATTCTTTAAGAGGATGGAAGAATGAAGGGGTGCCTTCAATCTAGGAGTGGGCTTGTGTGATGGCTAGGGTGGCGGCGTTTGAAAAGATGTCACAGTAACGGTTTGCCAGGTGGGATGTCTACACTAGAAAATGGGGAAAGTACCTGAACTTTCTGGAGGGCTCCTAAGAAGCTTTGTGCTGGGGTGAAGCATATACTATATGCTTACTGTTGTGTCACATATACATATGTTTATTTGGTTTACAGTATGCTGTCTATTGTGTTGTCTTGAATGTTATGGTTACTATGTCATCTTTTCTTGATTTTTTTTTCTGGGTGGGTGGTGATGACGAATGGGGGGTTCTGGGGGGAGGAGGAGATGTGTTTATGTTGTAAATTATATATTTTGTATACCGTTAAAGGTCCCATGGCATGAAAATTTCACTTTATGAGGTTTTTTAACATTAATATGAGTTCCCCCAGCCTGCCTATGGTCCCCCAGTGGCTAGAAATGGTGATAGGTGTAAACCGAGCCCTGGGTATCCTGCTCTGCCTTTGAGAAAATGAAAGCTCAGATGGACCGATCTGGAATCTGCTCCTTATGAGGTCATAAGGGGAAAGGTTACCTCCCCTTTCTCTGCTTTGCCCGCCCAGAGAATTTGGCCCACCCATGAGAAAGAGAGAGATATCATGGCTTTCAAACGAGCAAAGTGGCAGTTGGTCAAGGCCACACCCCCACTCTCCACCTTGCCCCCCCCTCTCCTCCTCAATATCTACAGACACAGAAATGGCACATCCTAAGTAAAGCTCATTGTGGGACTGGCTCTAGTGGCTGGAATTCTGCACCAAGGCTGAATTTTGGGAAAGAGACTTCAGATACAGTATTAGGGGACCACTAAGGCCTATATAAAAGAGACTTCAGATACAGTATTAGGGGACCACTAAGGTCTATATAAAAGAGACTTCAGATACAGTATTAGGGGACCACTAAGGTCTATATAAAAGAGACTTCAGATACAGTATTAGGAGACCACTAAGGCCTATATAAAAGAGACTTCAGATACAGTATTAGAGGACCACTAAGGTCTATATAAAAGAGTCTTCAGATACAGTATTAGAGGACCACTAAGGTCTATATAAAAGAGACTTCAGATACAGTATTAGAGGACCACTAAGGTCTATATAAAAGAGTCTTCAGATACAGTATTAGAGGACCACTAAGGTCTATATAAAAGAGACTTCAGATACAGTATTAGGGGTAGGGGTGTGCATTGGCACTGCCTTCACAATTCGATTCGATTACGATTCACCAGGTAACGATTCGATTCAATTCGATTCTACGATGCATTGCGATGCATCAAAATTCTACTGCACACAACAAGGCAAATTTTTCATCAGTCATGAGGCAATACAAGCAGTCAGATATTGAACAACAGATTTTATTGGCTGCTATGTGTGTATTTTCACTCTCCTGTATCTTTGACATAAATGTCATTAAATCAAATAAAATTGAATGGTACAAGGTATTAGAGTTTAGATTCTCGGCCCAAGCCCGAGTCCGGCCGTTATTTCCGCCATTATCCTCGGACCGGGCCGGCCCGGGCCGGAGCCTTGATCAAGCATTTTTTTTTTTTTTTTTTATCCATTACCTATTTAGCCTAATCGGGTGGGGAGAAAGCTATGCCATAATCAGAAATATTATAAATATGTATATATAAGCTATATAAAAGTAACAAATGTGTACAAAATTTAGGCTGCAGTTACAAAATGCAGTACTTCATGCGCGGAGTCTCCTCCTCTCGCACGCATCACACTGGGCCTGCTGTGCTGTATTGTGTATCTTAAGTGCAACATGGAGCTTGAAGATGTAAAGAAAAAAAGAAAAACAGGAGAATTACCTTTGAGCAAGTGTGGAGGAAAGTCGGAGGTATGGAAGCAGTTTAAACAAGTCGTGGGCAGTGACAACAATATGTTGTTAATCATTGTTTCTTTTTTTTTACGTTTCTTCATTCGGATCCATTTGCGATCCGTTCCATTCTGAATAAACTAACAGCGCAGTTTACATGCTTCGTCCTTGTTGTATTATTCTAAACAGATTTCTGCAGTTCAAACAACTCTGAATTGTAGTTGAGAACGTCAGTTATAACGGCCCACATATTAAAAAAATGTCGGGTTTAAATCGGGCTCGGGCTCATAATTACAGTTAATGTGTCGGGCCGGGCCGGGCTCGGACACAACGTGCTCGGGCTCGGGCAGGTTCGGGCTTGATTTTTTGGGCCGATCTAAGCTCTACAAGGTATTGGATATGGCATTTTCAAACCTGAAAAAGAAAACACAAATCACTGCTTTCAGTGCTTTGAATGAGTGATGATTTGTTGTTGTTGTTGAAGCCAACTCAGGATGCCAACGATCAACATGGTTTGTGAAGTTAGTTGTATTGCCAACATGCTCGATTTTAGTGTGGCAGGTTTTACACACAGGTTTTACAAGACCGCGTCTTGTCTAGTTTCCCATTAACTTCATAGAATCTGAAATGTGCCCAGATGTCCGCTTTCCAAGCTTTGGGTGTGTTTTTAATTACCCGTCTATCGCGGTCATCTCCCTCCGTCTCAGCCATCTTGATTGTTGTTGTTATGCCCCCGGAAGTATAATGAAACTTCACAACTTTATTGTCCACTCAAGGCCAGAAAATAAACAGTGACATAATCGATTATGGCACTTGGCCGCATCGATGCTGAATCATGCATGCCCCGCATTGCCGAATCGATTATTGTTGACACCACTAATTAGGGGACCACTAAGGCCTATATAAAAGAGACTTCAGATACAGTATTAGGGGACCACTAAGGCCTATATAAAAGAGACTTCAGATACAGTATTAGGGGACCACTAAGGTCTATATAAAAGAGACTTCAGATACAGTATTAGGGGACCACTAAGGCCTATATAAAAGAGACTTCAGATACAGTATTAGGGGACCACTAAGGCCTATATAAAAGAGACTTCAGATACAGTATTAGGGGACCACTAAGGTCTATATAAAAGAGACTTCAGATACAGTATTAGGGGACCACTAAGGTCTATATAAAAGAGACTTCAGATACAGTATTAGGGGACCACTAAGGCCTATATAAAAGAGACTTCAGATACAGTATTAGGGGACCACTAAGGCCTATATAAAAGAGACTTCAGATACAGTATTAGGGGACCACTAAGGCCTATATAAAAGCATCCAAAGAGCACCATGTCATGGGACCTTTAAACAATTCTTTTAGCTGCTTTAATTTTCCTATGAAAAAGGCCTAGCATGCTTTTGGATCATAATGAAGCCTTTTAGTAGCCATGCTTACAGTACCTAATTCATCATACTAACCTCCCCGATAATTACATTTCCAGCAACATAACGTTTAGTGATTATATTTTATTTCCTGTTGTTGTTTTTTAGACTCATACTGCCGTACAGTTTTCCACAATATTTCTGTCCTGTTTCAGATTCAGTTATGTAAATCAGTTTTCTTAGCTTGTCATTTTGGTTTTATTGTTTCTTTGTTTGTTTTCTGCTTCGTTTTGCTTTGTTTTGGGATGAAATGTTTTTATTCCCCGCAGGATAAACTCATCTGCACAGCAACAATTAACAAGTTGCATAGCGTCTGTGGTTTTTTTTTTTTTCCTCATCGTATTTTTTTATTACACCGTTTTCTTTTATCACTTTGATTCTGTTTTATCACTCTGCAATTGAACAAAAAATGAATTATACATGTGCTGCAACCAGAAACTGTGTATATATTAGGTACATGAAAGGCATATAATATAATAAACCGGCCTAGAAACAAGTATGACTATGGCAATGGTTCTGAAATAATCCTACTTTCTTTTTTTCCTCACACTGTTAAGACTGAACCATTGCGTAGGCTAATTTTACAATAATTTATTAAAATGCAAGCAGAGCAGGCGAACAGGTGTCACACATATAGCTCTCTACTACATGTAGAGGGGCTCATACTACACTTACATGCAATTATGATAGCTTCACACAAAGCTACTGCATACTGTGCATACCTTACAATAACCATAGCACTTTAAACATCATACTGTACTGTAGCTGCAATGCAGCCTTTTAACCTGTTTGCTTTACTCATATCCTGTCTCAGATGTTGAGGCTAGGTGAATTCAATACAACACTTGAACAGTCCAGCTCCAAAATCTTAATTAAGACTAAAAACAATAGTAAAGTTTTGAAGGGTTTGATCAAGGCTGTCAATCTGTGATCTGTGCAGCTACATCACATAAAACAGAGTTGCTTTGTAACACAAGTGTTTAAATGGCTTCAATCTCCACAGAAGTCCTTAAAGAGGAATGGCGTTAATTCTAATACATCTAAGCTATCAAGTGACTACTGTTCATTCAACATGGTTCCCCTTTGCCACCGGTGAGCACCACTCCACCGCACTTCGTTAAGAGGCCAGAGCTTATATCAGCCAGAAAAGAAACGGCAAATAAATGCAAGCGCTGGGTGTTGAAAACAAAAAGAAGCACAGCTCAATGTCCCTTTACTTCAGATGGATGCAATTAAGTTTCCATTTAGAGGGATGACAAATTGATCAGAGCAGAGAAGTCACATGCCAGCATTAAAATCAACGACTAAACACTCCTAATCTGATGCTCCATCTCTCCATCGAACAACTTTCACACATCCTTTCCCAACACTCACACACAGGCACTTGACTGGCCAATCATTTCCAGTGGTACATCTACTGTATATCTCTGGGTATAGAAAAGACTGCTGGGTATAAAAGGAACCTTTGTTTTAAGGAGGGGAAAAAAGAACTGTATTTAAAGTTATTATTCCACATTAACAGCACAGAGTAAAGTGAAGCTTTGCATTGTTTTGCAGACAGAAGTTGGGGCCGGGGGAGGTGCTGAGTTGGGAGTCTCATGTCGTTAGGGCTTGAAATAATGACGACAAAATCTCTGAGCAGAAATGATTTGATTAGTGCGTTCAGGTCTGAAAAGGAACCTGGATGCGTACCAAATGACTGTGGAGAGGAAAGGTGCGACAGAGCTCTTAATTGCTGGAACTGCAACGAGAGACTTGATGATTTGTGACATCTTATCCGGTGCTCTGCGCTAACACTAATAACTGTTAATTAACTGCAGCAAGGATGCCGGAGAGGAGGAACCAAGGGAGGGGATGCACACACACACACGCACGCACACACACACACACACACACACACACACACACACACACACGGCCTTGTGTGTTCTCTAGATTAAAGGAAAAAGCATCAGGGATGTTTATGAAATGGAGCGAAGATGTTGTGGAGGTCAGGGTGCTAGCTGTTCTGTAATGCTAATGGGCACAATGGAGCCACACTGCTATCAAACGAGAGAAATAACAGCGATGCAGTTATTGTTTTCACATTGTAAATCTGTTAGTCCTAATTGGCCCACGAAGATGGAAAACAAAGTCAATGTTCCGTTCCAAGGCCAGCTTCAATTTCCAAAGCAGATGTTCACAGATGTCGTTTTTGTCATCGAAAGCGTCGGCATCTGCAATCAAGCTCTTTAGTGCGATGACAGGGGAACGCATGTGTTCAGTGCTATCCTCATTAAAAGCAAAGTGCCTGGTGTGGTCTCTCTCCCTCCCCCCGTGTGGCTGTGCATGTGGAGGAGCCATTCTCCACCGGAAACAGCACAGGCATGCACGGCCCTGTGAAATGTTTGTATCGAAAGCCAGGCCACATTCATGGTGATTAATGATAACTCATACTGGGGTCTCATGAGTCATTAGATTAGAAACTGACACAAAATGCTAATGCCAGCTAATGCTAATAGTGCTCAACACTGTTCCCAACTGCCTACCGACCCATTTGGTTCATTCTAACTTTACAGGCCTTTAGGGTTATTAAGTACAGCACAGTAATACTGTTGGCAAACAATAATGTTCTGCCTGGAATCCAAACCTAACCCGTATCCAAAGCTATATTTTTTGCTTTATTTCAACTATTTATGCTGCTGCCTGTCTTGGCCAGGTCCCCCTTGAAAAAGAGATTCTTAATCTCAATGGGACCCTACCAGTCAATTGAAAAAAAATGTTGTGACCATTAGCTTATGAGACATACGTGATTATGAGAAAATTGTTAATAAAAAACTATACTTAAATATCCCCACCTGAACCTGACTCAAGCTAGAAGCCTTACACAACGAAGCAACCCGAAATCAAATTTGAGGTATTTGCACTTTATTTGAGTCTTTTCTACTACATTTCAGAGAGAAATATTGTACTTTTTACTCCACTACATTCATCTGACAGCTTTAGTTACTTTACAAATTAAGATTTTTGCACACAAATATATATGTAGTTTATAAAATATGTTTTATTATAAATTCAATTAAAAATGTATAATTCTAAAAGACCAGCTGAAATGATTAGATGATTAAAAACCTAGTTAAAGTGACTATATGTAACTTTTTAATGTTTCTGAAGCTTTGTAATTTTTCATACATGTAACAGCAAACAAGACTGAAAAGAACGCTATTTTTATATCGTTTTTAGTAAAGCCTCTACCCGGGTCAGAGTATTTTTACAGTGTGGTATTTACTTTTAGTAGTTAGTACTTTTATTAGTATTAGTATTATATTATTAGTAAAGGATCAGAATACTTCTTCCACCACTGGTCAGAAGCGGCTATTGTTAATTGATCACACTAAATTTATAAGGAGGCTTTTACACATTTGCTGCTGAAAAACAACAACTTTGACCTCTACTTGTGTAGCTTTTCATCTGTAAACTAGCAATGCCTTGCCACAGTCAAGAGTTCGCTGTGCACATCTACAGTATAAAGACATACACATTTTACATTGAAACGGCATAACAAAGTGTATAGACTGTTAAGTGTCAAGTTCTTTAGGAGTGAGGTTGAAGGCTGATTCTCTATTTTCTTCCCCATCTAAACAGCTGTCATGTTTCATGAATCCAGCAATGCCCTCGCCTGGAGAGCCGGAGCTGTCTTGATAAACAAACACGACCCCACTGTTATTACCGCGTTTCCATCCCTCCTCCAGTGCTTACTGCTCTGGTAACAGCTACACAAAGAGACATGAAGAGCGTGGCCCTGGAGTAGATAAACAATGAATGCCATCGCATGTCACTACTGCTTGGACTGATGCACTGGCTGGAAATTGAGGGAGTTTGAGGGATGGCTGGGAGGCACAGACACACTTATACACACACACATATACATACATACACACACACACACACACACACACACACACACACACACACACACACACACACACACACAAAGGAATGTCTCCAGTAATAGCTTTTCATTTGTCCCTGACATGCCTCGGTCGAGCCATCGCCTTCAGATGTCCTGTGTTAAATACCTAGGGCGAGCAAGGTTACACATTCTGATGGGCAAATTCACATTTTCAATTGAGACCTCTACAGTCTATTAAGCTCCAGGATACAGTGCGGCCTAGAGTGACGGAGAATGGAGGACAGGAAATGGAGGAAATAGACTGACAAGAAGGCAAGTTGCTCATTGTTATTTTACTGCGGCCTCGGTGTGCGCTTGTCACTGTGTTAAGCCTCAGTGAAGGACATGGAAGATCACGCTGCTGTCTGCTAATCAGAGAAGGGCACACTGTGTGTTTTGTTTGGTTCTGTGGTACCTCACGTCTATCACACATCAAGGCAAGACCCTGGAGCGCTGTTTGAGCTATGCAGGTGGGCAGCAATTCTGCTTCCCACGTTTCAATTTGACAACACAAGCGCTCCAGGGCCTTCAAAAAATTGTGGATACTGTCATTGTTTCAATAACAACAGCAGATAAGCCATGTGATGAATGGAAACATGACTATATTCAGAGCTTGGGGTCCTTTAGAGATTACAAGCCAAGAGAAAGAAGAAGAAGAAAAAACTTTTCCAAGGAACACGGCACATGGCAGTTGTGTTTACCTAAAATCTAATTTCCTTGAAACAGCACTGTGACAGGCCTTTCTGCTGCAGTGTGATCTGGAGTGTTTGTACACAGTGTTGAACAACTTTCTGGCATGTGTCCCTTTCATTTTTGCGATCAGGCTGACGCTTTGACAGATGAGCGGTGCCGTTATGCAGCCTGTCTGCAAACCAAGCAGCTCAGAGAGATGGGGAGATTATTCCTTACAAAGCCAATTAAAGAATGTTTAATGAAGATAGGCTACACCTTTCCTCCTCTCCGTGCTTTTGACAAGGCAGTTTAATTTGAAAGAGTAGTTGTCAATTTGGATGAAAGGAGTCTATCAAAGAACTGGTGTCTAAAAATAATAGATTTTATAGAGTAAAAAAAAGGTGTTAACATATTATTGACACCCTACTGTTGTCTTGCCATTTGTATCTAATGCCGGAGTCATGAGAAACTAATTGATGACTGTCAAGATTCCATTAAATGTCACTTTAAACACCGCACTCATTGTGTCAACGTGATGTTATATTGGTCTACACTACATTGCCTCCAGCTGTACTCCAAGAAATATCCACAGTCCAAAAACTCCTTTCTTGAGAGCAGCCGAAGTAAGAATAACAATGGCTGTCTTGCTTTTGTTTTTCTCCCAGGCAATGTCTTTCAAGAGTGAAGCACAACTGTGACAAAACCGAAGAGAAGCGGCCAGATGTGCTCATTGTTCAAGAACCAAAAAAAGTCCAAGGTAAGTAACCTCAAGAGGGTCTGTGTCTGAGGGGAGGGCTTCTCTCGTCAATCTTCCTCTCTCTCATCTTTAGCCCCTCTCTTCCTTTCATAGCGTCTATCCTGTGTGACCTCTCGGTGAGGAGGGTGACCTGAGTCTTACGTATAGACCTGACAACCACTGACAGACGACTAACCCCTGAAAGGTCAGCGCAGACGAGGCCGGGAACACCTGCTTCTCAACAGAACTAACACTTCCCTAAGTGCTCAGAGGAACTGTGGGAGCATGGATCAAGTGTTGTGGATGGGCAGACACACCGGAGAGCAAATCAAAGTTGTTGTCAGTCAAAAGAAGTTGAAAGTAGCAGTTAGGAAGAAAAACACATAGATGGAAATTCCTTTACTGGGCCAGCAGGAGATATGACTGGATGGGGTCACAGAGGTCAATTTTAGCATGCCAAGGTCTGGTGTGCTACCAGTAGTTTGAGATCTAATCTTGTATTATTAATATTTATAGTGGAAATATACAAGGAGGCAGAACTAGTTTTGAAGCTTCTATCTAAATCTGAAAGTGTATATGATATCTTTGGAATAAACTAAAGCTTGTTGACCTACTATATTGCTTGAAGCTAGGTTAGGTCATCACATCCCACAGTAGTATCTGGTCAGCCATCATTCATTGCTCTATCATCGCCAGTCTATTTATATAAGTGTTTTTTAGGAACGGATATAAGCTGCAGGCATTGAAATATTCAGTGTCCCAAGGTTGGGTACACACAAAGCAAACCAGACACAGCTAAAACTACAAGCAAAATGAATGGATGATGTACTAAACCGGTACTAATCTGTGTTCCTGTTAGTATAAAACTGAACTCAGGAAAATACTATGAGCTTAAAAGGAAAAGCCACACATTCCATGCTAACATGCCAGCTTATATCTGGCTCAATGCAGGCACAAGTTTCTAATCTTCAAAAGCCGGTTTCATAAGTGCGTAATGAGTGAGACCACAATAGAAAAACAAACCATTTATTTTCCTCCCCTGGAGAGTAAGTGGAACCATATGGAACAGTGCGGAGCCAGACCCCAACATCTGGGCGGCATGGGAGATTCAAAGCCAAGTGGTGCTGTGGACCCCAGTGAACCACAGCAACCCTTGCCTGCCCTGACAGAACTTTACTCAATGGAAACACAGGTTGGAACCATGTTATCCTGAGCGCCTGAGTTTCCCCTCGCCTTTTTTCAGGATAATTGCTAATCAAAAGGGGACCATTGGCGAAGCTCCGGGCACGGTCCACAGCAGTAATCACTGGCAGCTGGAAGAAAACAGCTGGAACAGGCCATGGCAAATTCCTGTGAAACACATTCTTTAATATTGGCTGGAGGTCACAGACAGTGTCATCCTAGGAGGGGATTTGTATTGTCGGAGTAAGACATACCTTTAGGTAGCTGCTTCGGAATATTACCATGAGAGTGCACAAAACAATATTTATTAGTTTGTTTGACTGCTGAACACTATTCAGACTGTGTTACTGTTCTGAATGCACAACAGGGTGATGAAATCTACTGATTAACAACACTCAGGCAAAGCTTGGTTTAATAGCCTTTAGCTAGTCTGCATTACTCTCCAACCAACAACAAAGAAACACTCTTATCAGAGCAGGCAGGCTGAGGTTAAGAAGCTGCACCACCTGAGGGCTATGTATTTTAGCTGGGGATTTAACGTCTTATACTAAGCCACCTTCCTTCTTGCTCTCATGCTCCAATCCTCCCTTTCTCCCTTCGATCACATTCAGCCACCAAACAAACAGGAGGAAAATGGCTCTGGAGACAATAAAAAAAACTTTTACGAGATCAACTATGCTTATTAACTTACAGACAATATCTTGCTTTGGAATGGTTCAGCTGCAGAGTTTATGATCTATGAATACTGGGTGGATGGCAGGATGAACACACACAAAGGACAGATTGTGTGCATGCCCTGGAGGTGCAATCATGTATTTTAATACTCAACAAAGATAAGGTTGAGCACTGAGTATACTTGTCCTCTGGGAGGGATGAGGGGTGGGGCCGCCTCCCTCATGTCCAAACACATTATGCCAGAAGGGTTGTGGCCATGCTAATTTATTCCTGAGTGGTCCGTAGGGAGAGTGTCTAGTCATAAAGACTCTGTCAGCCCCTCCCCTCAGTGGGCACCACAGTCTGCAGGCAGAGCCTCCCTGGAGAGGTGTGCCCTGCAGGCATATTCTACAGAGGGATAATGCCATTCTCAGCTGTTTGGGCACCTTGAAGGTTTAAGCCCACTGCAGAAAAGGTTGGAACAGCAGTGTGGCATGACTTGACACATGACATAATCCATGTTCAGGTGGGGTTAAGGCTGCAAATGGAGGATGGATGCCTGGCTCTGTCCTTCCATTTCCTCTTTTACCAATGCTGACTGTGTAATGGCTGCTACACGGTATAGGCTCTAATCCTGGGAGGGAGATAGTTCCTCATTACAGCAGCCCTAGGAGGGAGTTGCTGGCTTGTCAACATGGAGCCATGGAGGAGGAAGGCTGCTTGCTCCATTCAGCCGCACTAGAATAATGTCAAATGAACTGACTGCTGGGAGCCTATGAGACACCCAAGGAACCACTTTATCTTCTTCATTAAAACCAGTTTAGAGAGAAAGTGGGGAGGAAAAAAAAATCCATTTTCCTTAAAAGTCTCCAGAACAGACGGAACTAAATTAATTGCACCATTAGGCCCCCAATAGACAATGCTGGTGTGGTTGTCCTTTGCAGATGCATGTGTGCCTACACACTGTCCTAAAAAGGCAATTATGGCATCATTTTACATAAAAAATAAATGTGGATTTAATGGGCAATAAACACAGGTAGGAGACTGCATTACTCCAAAGAACCAGAACCAGAACTTTTTCACAATTTAGGGGCACAATTGTAAGCGCGTTTGTGTCTTGAACATGGCTAATTTTCTCTAAGGGTAGAACATGGCTCATTACAGGTACAGCACATCAATATACCCTCGATATGAAACATGATTGAAAAACACTACAGGGGAATAAAATGAACACTGCAGTATTCTGTGCTTTGTAACTAATTGCCAATGAGCAATAAAAATAAACCAACATGTGCATAACAACTAAGAGAGCAGATTGGCTTGCGAAAGCCTTTACATTACCTGTTATTTCCCCTTAAATAATTGTACTTGTTTGACTTTGACAAGTAATAAATGGGCTTTCATCTGGTGATTAAGTGCTTCTAATGTACCTTACAAGAGATCTATACATGAGAGCTGCACCATTTCAGCCTGCAAGGCACCCTGCACAATACTGACTCACTTACCCACTCTGTCCTGATAGAACGAAACGTGAGGTGCTTTCACTGGGCACTCATGGGAGCGGTCAAAGGTAGGTAGTCCCACGATAGCTTGTCATTAAAGGGGATGTAGCAGCAATACATTTTTCCACTTGTCTCATGTGCATAGGATAATGTCAGATGAAGTGCAGTGAGAACATTGGCAGCATGTGTGGGTTAACATTGGGATTACTCTGAGATCAACCAGCATGGTAGGCTTTGGAGAGGGTATCACATCTTGCGCCAGGAAACCTTTGCTACAGAATTATGTTGATCGATGGACCTGTCTGATTGGAGCTTAGTATCCTGGTGCCTCACCAATGAGAAAACATATCTTCCTCCTCTCTGTTTTCCCCAATCTTCAACCTCCCTCCCCCAGCCCCAGTGCTCTAAGCCGTGTGCACCCACTGACCAGAATCCCAGCGTGTGATCTGAGGGAGACTGAATCGTACTGAAAGATTAAGGAGATGTAGGTGCATGGGGGGTAGGGCCTGCTGGGCACAATAGCAGTAAGGGCTCCCCAGGCCATTAGCACAGTTCCCCAGGACACGGCGGTATTGTAGGCCCCTGCAGAGGAGAGCTCAGCTGGAGCTTCACATCTCACTGCTTCACAGCCAAAGACCCCCCCGCCCCCTCCCATTAGAGTAGATAAGGTTCCTGTCGGCAAGTAGCACATAAACACACTCACATTCACATTCAAGTGTATGTTCGAGCCACACAGAGTAATGTCTTTGCCAGGAGTCATGGGGCGGCTGCAGACACACTTCAGTATCTGGAGTTGTTGTGGTTGTTTTGTCAACAGTTTCACTTTCTTTGAGAGAGCATTGTTTGTGATTTATAGCCAGCAGCAAAGCAGAAATATAAAACAGAGTTATATTGATTTATTTTTTTTACTGTCTCTGTGCATCATAAGTTTTTCCTGGTTCCACACAAAATGTGAAAATTAATACAAACTGTAAAGTGACTTCGATTTGAACCCTACTGTCGCTTGTTATTGCTTGCTTTTTTCATAAGCAACCCCACTGGCCTCCAAAACTAAAAAGGCATTTAGGGAATCATAAAAGATGCTATTATAATGGATTTTGACCACAGATTTCTTTCCCTCTGTCTAAGCCAGACTTGGGGGAATACAACAATTATGAAAACACTGCATGGGCCTCTATTTTTTAGAGAGGTAGTTTCACTAGACAGCACTTCCTTAGGAAGAAAATGGGCCCATTCCTCCTCCTCCTTTAGTCTGTCTCCCTCCTTCCTCCCTCCCTCTCTTTCTCTCCAGCCCTCTCTGGATCCCTCCCATGGCCCTGCGCGCTCCTTTAATGAGTAGCTGGAAATGACAGCTTTAATCACTGCCTGTGGCCACGGCGAAGGGCCCGTTAATGATAGAAAAGAACAGAGGGCCATTTGCATCAATCAGTCCTAAATCACTTTTTATGATAATGCTGTAGAGAGGGAGGAGAGGCTATCCAGATGACTCCTGCATGATGATGATGAGGCTCTTCTCTCCCCACCCTTGTACCCATGGAGGTTTCTTAAAGGGATACACCAGCAGTAGTACTAGACTGCTCCTCCAGTACAGTGTGCTCTGGCATGGCTATCAGGAAACCTATACTACACAGTACTTGGGCCATCCTCCACAGATAATGATCCAAGATGCCAAGGACCACCAATTTGGACTGTTTTTGAAAAAAATTAAATACTTGCTGTAGGCAAGAAAACAGCCTGACAGGTTCAAAACAGGTTAGGAATGTGTCTTCGAGCTGTACAGGCCAGATTAGCCAAAATACTTACTATGCAAATCTACCAAGATGGTAAGTAGTGATAAATAGGAGAGGTGACATTTTTAATTGTTGCTTTGGGGTGTAACGCTCTACCAGAAAGCCTAAAGGGCAAAAGTGACATTGTATGCTTTTTTGCTGATGTGATATAGGTGCTCATCACTTACAGCTATACAAAAGCTCATGTCTAAAGGGCAAATGTTACTCAGAGTAGTTGAAAAAAATGGAATATACTTGCCAAAGGTAGTACATATTATTAATGATATTTCGGTGAACATTTTCATCTGTATAGAGTCTAGTTTTAAAGACTTACTTAAAAGTGTTTTAGTTATTGTTCAGTGCGTTGCTGTCCAGCACAGCCTTGTTTTTCATATTACCACTGCGGGGAACACAAGATATATTCTAATTCTACACATAGTGGCTTTAAAGCTCCATTGTGTAATTTTTTGAGTTGATTCTTAGCAAAAACCCCTTTGTTCTTTCACAAATATGTGCTCATTCATGTGTAATTACTTCCATCAACTAATCAAAGTATTCTCGTATGCGTAGAATCTGCCATTCAGAAACATTCAGAATACATACGAGCGAGTCGCTCGAATGACGGCCATCTTTAAAATACATTAGCCAAAGAGGGACATACCTCCGCCTTTCGCGCTTTTCACCCAGTGGCACTGACTGTGACGAACGCCAGGGAGGGAGGGGGAGAAGATTACTTGCGACTGCCGGCAGATTTGAAAGCCTGTTGAAGATGGAGGATTGCGCCTATTCTCGTGGACATGTAACGGATTCGCCAAGGAAGTTAAAAAGAGAATTAAAACGACAACGCGACAGGCAAAGCAACAAGACCAAAGTTAATATTGGGGTGGCTTTTCCAAGATGGAAAGAGACTATAAGGAGCAAGGATTTTAAAAAGGGACAGCGAAGTTGCCTGCTTTCTTCTCGACAGGTAATTCTGCCTATTTGTGTAAATTCAAAGTTTTATAGTTGCTACTTGCTTGGCTAACTATAGCATGGTTGTGCATAACGCTAGAACGACGTCTAGGATACTTTTCCTTGCGTCAATGATGAAAAAGGATTGTCTACCTTGTAACATAAATGTAATCATATGTGTCGTGATTTCCCTGGCAGACAACTCATGTAATGGAGTTGTAACACAGACTAGCTACAGCTAGAACAGCTGCGTGTAAACGATGGAGATACTAAGAGCTAATTTCGGGTTCATTGACATTGTTCATACTGCTCAGAGGAATGTATTAAAAACACAAACCTCCGTTGCTTCTCTCCTACGCTGTAAACATTGCCTTACACTATTAATCTCGTACAATATACAGAATAACGATAGCACTGATACTTTGCTGATATGATTAGCTTGCATACATTTGGGAATCTGATAGCTGATGTTAGCAAGGAAATGGTACCAAAATAACGTAAAACTATTATTACACTGGAAGGAACACTCACGGACGAAGTCATACTTCTTGGAATAATACGGCCACCGTAGGAGTTAAAATGTGCTCGGAATGAAAGTAATATTCAGTCATATACAATTTCACCGCTAGATGGGAGAAATTCTTACACAATGTAGCTTTAAGGATACAAAACATGAAAAACTTTAAAAGAAACATGTTTTGTATTGGGTTACTGTTGATTCTCCATAGTTGTGTTGAATTTATAGTCTTGTAGATATTGCAAAAATAGGATTTTAAATGCATTTTGTTGGGAGTATTATTTTGTAATGCAATTGAAAACAATCCTCTTCACTGCATTCTGTGCTGCTGTAACATTGTTTTGGTATGTAATATATTTCTAATTGTTTGTGTACAACACAATAATCAAAATCTATTTGGTCACAGAAATGTTATTAAAGAAATGGACTTAAATAAGAAGAAACATAGCAACATTAGAATATTTTTTTTCAGTGAAATAAATAGTGACAATATTTCGGTTAAAAATAAAGACATAACAGTTGACATAATAAACTACAATAAGGGTATTTCATTGGGCACAGCATGTCACTAAGTGGGTTAAGTAACTGAATGAATCCAAGACTTCTGTTCTTTAAACAAGATGGAACAACTGTGCAACAGCTGACAGCTCTCTGTGTGGGTTCAATCAAACCTTGACTGCTTTCAGAGCAGATAAAGCAGACTGACATTTGACAGACTATACACTCCACACAACCTGCAGAGAAGTACTGATATACTTGAGTATTCCACATACTGGAATGAGTAAAACAAGCATTGCTATCTTTTTCATTTAGTGAACAAGCTATCTACTGTTTAATTACAAGTGATGTGACATTCTCTGTTTCTATAATTAATTCAGAAGTGCTTTGATTAAATGCAATCAATTTGATTGTTAACACAGCAGGGCTTTCTGAACAAAGATCATCTGTGGAAATATAATGAATGCAATCAAATGACATAACATCTCATTTGCATGCTGTTGTATTGACACAAGGAGGATATATAAAGCCTGATTAAACCATATGCTTTCTATGTATGTATAGTCATCTGCTTCAGGAAAATAGGCATTTCAAATGTAACTTAATAATGACACTGCATAAGGAGCTGCGTGTTAATAAACACTGGATTCACAAAGCCATCAGGGGAAAGTTTCTGCACCTGACGCTTGCCTCATACGAGCCAGACTATTTCCATCAGATCCAGTGAAAGATGATTCAAAACAATGATGAAAGAAAGTGTACACTTACCTCAGACACCACTAAACCCAGTCTGAGTAATGCTAATCCTGGCCTCTGTGCCGAAGACGAGGTGAAATGAATATCAAGGCGATACTCCAGAAAGACATAAACAAAGTAAGACTTCCCTTGGAAAAAAATAAAAATAATAATTCAAATGTCCATGAATGCTTGAATAATTGGCTGAAAGGCTTGCCAGTGCCTGGCAGTTTAAAATGGCAGAACAAAACATACCAATTTGTCACAAAAGGAGACTCTGACAAGCGCAGAATCCTCACCAACACACAGACAGGCATGACAATGCCCCTTCAGGCTATTGCCTACTTCTGCTCTCTCTCTCTCTCTCTCTCTCTCTCTCTCTCTCTTTCTCTCTCTCTCTCCACCACAGATGGTTTCTTGTGAGTGCAGGGGAGGGCATGGCTGTTCCACAGTAATCCCCAGCCACACAGACGGAAAAGCTTGTTAGAGCACTTGCTGATCACCACAGAAAGTCAAACCCGAGCCAGGGAAAGGTCACCAGGAATTAGGCTATGTTCAAACTCCAAAGGCTTGCCTAATTCCCCTGATAAGCCCCTTTGAAACTCAACCTGTTCTGGCTGTGCCATGGGCTCAGCCTTGCCTAGAACTAAATCCCTCCACTAAATCTAGCTGGAACTCTTTTACACAGAGGAGCACACACACATACCCACACAGGCTCACAGCTGCACACACCACTGACGGAACAGGCAAGGCTTTTCCCGATGACTAGACTAGAACAATCGACCAAAGAATCAATGATTCCCAACGTGTGTGAATGGAATTGAAGCAGCCTAGACGCAGCACCGGGGCTTTAACACTGAGCTCCTTTGGACATGAGGAAGCTTTGAAACTGGAATGGGTCTGGGTTTGGACTTCATGCCGCTGTTGTTGTCAATTATCCACTTTAAAAAGGACACCAGAGAAAAAAATTGAAACTAGCAGTGAGTGAAAACAGACATGTGAGGCATGAACAGCTGAGTTATGTGGAATGTCTGAATGTAATTGGTCCTTAGCTTCAGCTGTTCTGAAACAAAACACATTAAACAATATGTGCTGGAGTTTTAGAAAATACAAGCGCTCAGGCAAACAAATGTAAACTGTCTAACCATACTCTTTCCTCTCTTTCGCTTTCTCTGTAACACATGTACTCAAGAGGTAAATAAGAAATCCTCCGGAAGAAAATTTGAAGTAATTTAACAAAAAAAAGAGGACTGCTGTTTACATTCAAGAGCGCTGTTGGCTTTATTCTCATAGAAAAAGCTCTTAAACGTGACACTGAAAAAGGAAAGTGGAAAGGCCTCGACAGTCCAACGGCTGTAAATATGGTACGTTTCCTTCATATGAAAAAAAGCATTGGCCTTAACTTTCTATTCCGCCACAGCAAGTGCCCAGGCAGCTCAGAGTTTGAAGACATCCTCAGTATAAACCATAGACAGTATATAAGAATGGACCAACAGATCCCATCGCTCTGGACGGAGACCAGTGAAGGCCTTTAGAAGCACTTTTCCGGTGAGCGCTGAGCGTTACTGCGCAGCCTCCAACTGAGAGAGACAACGTAAATGTGACGTGAACAAACTGTCTGAAAGTTGTAAGTCTTCTGGTAGCTGTGCCAAGAGAAATCTCAATCATTCCCAATCTTGCAGAGATGGAGAGCGTAGGTATATGTAAGGAGATAACATAGGCACAGGCTAATTATTGCTAACTAAAATGCTAGTTAACATTAGTAATTAAACGTAAACAGCTAATGTAAGTCGAAACTCCTGTACTATACGGTAATTCCTCTACTATGCGACAGTAAGTCGCGTGGTTATGACACAATTGTTAGCCTATTTTTACAAAAACGTCTGCTACGGAGCTATAACGTGAGGTACAAGGTAATAGAGCCTTTTATACATTGTCGTGTTTCTTCAGAAATAAACAATGGACAAATAAAGTCTTTAAACGCTTCAAATGTAAAGTTATTCGCTGTCAAAGTGACGTCAAAATGAATGGCAGTCAATGGGATGCTAACGGCGGGTGATCGCTTTGTAGCATCAAAATGGCGCCATAGGACGTTCGTGCTCTGAAGCGAAGCTTACCCCCTTGGTATAAACCATAGACTATACAGTCTATGGTATAAACACAGCAGATCCTTCCCTCTTGATAGATCAAAGAGGCAGGGGTAGACATGCAGTGATCGCATTGGCATGCTAGTCCACTTGTCTTTTATTTCCTAAGCATGCCTAAGGGTGTTTTTATATTAGGTACCATTGCTTTGTAGCATACCCGAGTATGATTTTTCCACTCCCCCACCGCTCAGCTTTCACATTAGTAATGTTGTCCCGTACACGAGTACAGTTGCACACACATCGTCAACGTAAGATTTGTTTATGTTGTCGTCAGCATAGAAAAATGCACCAATGGCAAGATCCAAAGTCCATACAATGGAGTCGACCTTCGTATTGTGCCGACTATTGTTTATATTTTGGAGACAATGTCAAGAACGACCCTCCCGCCTGCCTTCCTATGCTCAGAGGATGAAATCCCCGCGTATGCAGATTTCGGAGGAGATGGGCGGAGTTGAAAAAATGCCTTTGAAACTCTACTCGCAGACTGCTACTCACGTTAAATAGCAGTCCACTCCCGTGTTTTAGTGCAGATGGGTTTTACTCCTGTTGCTAACGTGCACAAGAACCAAACTGAAGACCACCTTTTCAAGTGGACCTGGGATCGGCGAACTGTGCCTGGGTAGCGTACACAGTGTTCACACTAATCAAACGGATTTGGACTTTGGGGTCAAGTGTACTTGGATCCCAGCCTGGTTCCCTGATGTGAAAACCTCCAAACACTGTGTTATTGCCATTTTCATCTTCTAAAAATTTCTCCATTTCCAGCACTCTGCAAAAAAGTGAACTGAAATACAAAGAGTGAATTGTTGCATTCTTTATCATTTCACATCTGAAACTAACACTTATTTCTGTCAACATCTTAATTATATACTACAAGCCCAACACTTTGCTCAAGTGTGGAGTTTACTGAAAGAACTATGGCACTGACAGCCAATAATCTGGCTGTTGTGATGGTGTGAAGTGCAAGCTGTTTGGCCCTTGGCGCCTGTCTATGGAATGACGAGAATACTTGTTTTTATTGTCATTGCAGTGAAGTATCTCTCCCCCTGTCGTGTCAAACTTGATATTAATCACCAACATGGAAAAATCAGCTTTGCCACCAACTGACAAAACAGTTGTGACAAGAATGCAGCATGCAGCCTGTATGAGCATGGCACACACTGGATTTACTTTATCGCCTGTTCCATAGCATAGATTTGCTGTTCCCATGTTTATTTACCAAGAAGTGTAAAAAAAATCTGCCTACATTCTAATTCTACATCCACATTTGGGTTTTTCACTGGAAAAACAACAAATCCACTACATGCACTTTAGACCCTTTGGCAGTTCATCCATACAAACTCATATGGTGCAGCTTATTATTGTTCAAACCCAAGGGACATTTGAATTTCAACTAAAGATCCAAAAGTATCAAAAGATACCAAATTCGGTCTGTCAAGCTAAACTCTAGGAAAAAGTGCACAACATGTTGAACAAGACATCTGGAATATATATATATATATATATATATATATATATATATATATATATATATATAAAATGCATCCAAAACAAAAAGGCGCATAATGTATCACAATGCATACTACCGTTACACAACGATGAGGCATATTGACATGTAGTTTGTTCAAATCAAGGTTGAGTTTTAGTGTTCATTTTATGTCTTTAATAGATAGCTATAGAAAAATGACGGATGGAAATGAGGGGAGAGAGAAATGAGAAATGATCCAGCCAGACGTGACCGGCGACGTTTTGGCTGATAACCCCTTAGCCCAGGC
This sequence comes from Sander lucioperca, assembly GCF_008315115.2. Taxonomy (NCBI): domain Eukaryota; kingdom Metazoa; phylum Chordata; class Actinopteri; order Perciformes; family Percidae; genus Sander; species Sander lucioperca. The sequence continues at coordinate 5,370,846 of NC_050185.1, forward strand.
TACCAAGGGGCCCTTACAAGACCTATTGTAACAATATAAAATTACATCAGATCTTAAGTCAGATCTTTAAAACTGTTGACATACTGCATGTCAAGTTCAATCCATCACTAAAAAAGCAAAAGCATAAGGTGCTCTCAACACAACATAATGTAGTGTAACAGAGTTGCTCTCTCAACCAGCGTAGAAAGTATGGCCTCAGGTGTTACGTGATTGTCCTTAACCCAAGGTGTTACTAAACCCTGGCCCTTCTTTTATCTGCGCTTCAATTGGCACGCTGTTATGGTGTTTACTCAGCTTTAAGTGCTGCCACACTTTGCCACCGTGCAAATGAAGTGATAGGAACTCCAGTGCTAAGTGAGCATCAGCCTCTCCATAGCACAAAGGCTGTTTGGCGTAGGCTGGTGAGGCAAAGGGAAAGGCTGGTGATTGCATTTCAAAGTCAGAGAGGATGAGAAATACACAGTAAAAGGTGAGGTAATAGACAAATAATATCAAGAGGAGAATGAGGCAGCGCAGTGAACTGGGGATGTTTGTTTGCACTTGTGAGTGGGTATTGGGGGGAAACTATCAAATGAAAGCAATGTTATTTGATATTATCAGAAACAAAAATCTGGTGCAAAGGCAAGCATCTTTAAACTAAAATTAGGTATAAACAGTACTTATAGCTTCAGAAATCCAGAAGCAAACTGGAATGTTAGATCACTTGCAGTCTTAAGTCCCTTTCACACATCACTGCAAACCTGAAATTATCTAGACATTACCCGACAGAGCTGTACGTGAGAACGCAAATGTCTGAATCATTTGGATCGGACATGAAACGGTCTTTACCATGCCAGCTTCCGAGTACAAAGTCTGTGTATTCTCCGATTGAGCCCAAAGTGTGAGAATTTACAGCGAGCGACTGGGCGTGTTGATGACATTTCATGCGGCTCGCTTAAACTGGAAGAAAACAATCATCCGACGGTGAAGACAAAGATGCCAACACCATTTCTACAAATTTCGACAAATTCTAAAAACAGCAAGAGACTCGGTTGTTTATGACCAAATTACGCAGTGTAATCCACGTCACGTCCTGACTGCTGCATGCTCTACCCAGATGCCAACCCTCATCTAAACCAAAGTATTTCCAGTAAGCCAGATTGTGTCTAAAAGACAATCTCCTGTTGTGTGCTACATGTGTGAAAGGGAAACTCCGAACTGTCTGGACCTGATTCCTCGGACATTGTCCGGAGTTCACAGGTGAAAACGGCTTTAAAGTGTGATTTACACTGGTGAGATTACAGTGAGCAGACCTAGCTACGCAAAAGAAGGAGCGGGGCACCCTCACTGAATCCCGCAGCCCCTTCACAGATTTGTGTTTCCAGCCAGTGGCAGTTATGGCTTTGCATTACAGTTAGCCATCGGGGCTAAGGCTTCAGGCGCCTGTGCCAACCTGGAAAGAGAGAACGTGCTCACAGCTTTGCTGCAACCTGCCCTTTCCGTCACACGGCCAACAGGTTCGGCAGACACCTCTTTCCTGGCCAAGTGCAGGTGAAGCACACAGTGATGGCTGACGGGGTTGGCCATGGGAAAGATGTGAAGGCCATTATGGTAATAGGGGAGTAGTCTGCCAGGGACATGTCAATAGCAAAGAACAGAGGCTCCTGCATGAGGTTGTGTGAGGTTAGCCAACCAAACATAAGCATATCACCTGGGAAATGGCTTATTAAAATATGCTGCTCTATGTTATGCTCTGAGGAGTGTAAATATGCTGTCGCTGTCAAAAAACAGCCAAATTTAATTTGCGACTAGCATCGTTTCATTGTTAGTAGATGGTGTGTATACATATGTAACTAAATGTGTCAGCATGTTTGTATATGTACAGTATGTATGTCCGTTTGCAGGAGATAAAGCGCTGCGGTGGCTGATGGCGGCAGGCCTAGGCCAGGGCCTTTCTTCAATGCTCCTCATTAACAGCTCATAATGGCTGGCAACGTCCTCGCGCCACCCTGGCTCACTCTCATTAGCAGCTGGCAGCGAGGCAGGGAGATGAGTGGACGTTGGCATCAACCCATCGGCACTCAAGTACAGCATGGGAGCGAAGCAGGGAATGGGGAATGAGGAGGAAAATAGGTGGCACAAGAGGGAAAAATCCTCATCTCAGTAGATTTAATTAAAACTGGGGTGAACAGATGGGGAAGATGGCATGAAGTCCAACAGGAGACAGCTTAGCTGTCTGGGTTTCCACATTTCTCTTTCCATCCCTCTATTTCTCCACATCCGACTCCCTTACTCTCTCATCTCTGCACTTTTTTTTTTTGGCTTCAAGAATGTCCCAATTCAAAACATCCACACTGGCAGTGTGACAGATGAGAAAAACAAGGGAGAATAAAAAAATCTGACACAGCTCACATGGGCTCTTGAAGAAACGTGGGCCTTTATTTTGCTGTGGATAATTATGGGCTGGGCTAGTGCCGGCCAGCCCAACACTGGGCCCGGGATGTTGTGCTTAGAGTGGCTAAGCCCTTATTAAAAGGTAATCCAGGCAATCCCTGTGTAAAATAAAAGAGCTATTTGTTTAAAATAGAGAACCACCAACCGCAGATCCAGCCAGACAGAGGGGAAGGTCACTCAGTGTAGGGTTTTAGATCAGAAAAAAGATCAAGCCTGCCTGTGGCTCTTTTTTCTGCTCTGTCCCAGAAGAAGTCGCTTTTCATTCAAATGTAATTATCACCGCGCAGTAATATGACCTTCATGGCTGCATGTTAAAAGGAGCAAAAACAAAGCATCCAGCTCCTTCAGTCCCTGTGGCCATTCCAGAGTATACAGAGGGATCATAGAGACAAGCGAAAAAAACACTAAATGAATTTTAAAGCGTTGTATAATAATGGCCCTTTCACTCTGCAGAGAAATGTAAATGCACATGCAGTGCATGTGTGTTAATCGCTGCTGCCATTTCTGCTATTTTTACACCGTGTTTGACATACTGTATCTTTGATTGACATTTGCTGCTGAAGCATCACATAATATCCTAGCAACCACAGTAGGAATTACACAAACATAAATCACACAAGGGAAAAAAATCCTCACATCCACCTCGTGTAACAATGCCACTAGTTTTGCATTTTCTTCTGAAATTTTTCTGCCTTAGCTCAATTCCCCGCTACATTAACCTCATTATCCTTTGAACCTTTTCACTGTTAATGCCAAATGCAATTTGTATTCTGAGGCCAGGCAAAAAGCTCTAAACTGATTATCCCAATTTGAACCGTGGCAGTCTTAGATATTGTTGAGTCTGAAAGGGCCATCTAGCTGGTGAATGGGCTTCTCATATGCCTTCTGAGTTTCATGACACAATGTTGCGTCTGCTTTGCAAGGGATAAATTAAGCGTGTGAAAGTCTAAGCAAAGCCCTCATTTTCCAGTTAATCAAATCTTCCCCTAATCAAATTAGCGCACATAATTTCTCTGGATGCGTGGTACAAAAACAGCATTATCCCCCTCTCCGGAGCTGAAAGGCAGGGAATCAGCATGGTGCCTCTCTCTCCTCTGCATGAGCGGCCCTCAATGGAAGAGGAGGGCCAGGGTGAGGTGGGGGGTGGAGGAGACCAGGGGCGAAAGGGGAGGGCACAGCTCTTCCCAGTGGCCTAACAGAGAAAGGCAAGGCCGGGGTAAACTTTGGCAGCGTTTAAGTTCCCAGCTCATTAAAAAGCCTGGCTCAGTGGCCACCTCCAGGGAGCACTGGAGCGTTGGCTAATGAGGTACTTGTTTAATTTTCTTTCAAAGGGCTGGACATCTGTGACACCCCCCCACACTCCCTCCCATTTCTCCCCTCAGCCTTCAACCCCCATGCCTCATATTTTTTCTTAAAACCCCACACAAAGCCCATCTATCAATAGGCCGCAGGGCTCTCTCTGGCTTGATGAAGTGTCTCTCATTGAATAAGGCAGATAATACATTTAGAGGAGTGCAGAACAATCGCCATTAACTCTGATCTCTCCCTCTGAACAGTCAAAGCCCATCATGGAAATTCAATAGTGGTCAAGCTAAATGGATAAATGTTCACAGTCCACTGTAACGTTCTAATTGATTTCCCTTCATGAGATAATCCACTCTCCTCAATAGTGGTCCTCGCCACTCCCTTTCACCCCTGCCACCCCTCTGTGGAGATACTGCAAATACCTCAGGGCGGAGAAAAAAGGGGAATCGCTGATATGTATTCATCTATTTGAGAAGTGGCAGGTTCATCTCGCCATTTTGATGTAGAGGAGAGGCTTGAGCTCATTTTCTGTGACCTGCCAACCTCTGCCACACTGACCTTTATGTGAGGCTCGGTCTCCATATCTAAGCCCCGTAAAACCTCAATAGACATTCAAAGGCACCTCTCTCTCTCTCTCTCTCTGTAATTGGAATTCAAAGCAGCTAGTGCCATGTCTCTCTTCATTGGTCACTTCCACTTATTTCATAATACGTCTCGATTCTTTCATTATGAGAGCTGTCTGACTCATATTTGCACCTTGATGCCCTCATAATGTCTAAGAACATGGGTAGAATACAAATGTGCTCCTCCTCTAAATTTCCTCCTCGTCTTCATACGCAGTCCTTCCATGTGATCTTCAGCTAACAACGTATTTTAAAAAAAAGGATATGAACTAGTTAGAGAAGAAGTAAGAAAGGGAGAGGAAGATGATGGAGCGAGCATGTCAGAAACATGTTGGGAGCCAGTTAAAAGGCCTCATGAAAACATTTGTCAATTTGCACGATGTAAACAGGCCGTAACAATGTGTCTAGGGGTCAGCAGGTCAAACCCATGGATCATGCATCAGCTGGCGCGTGGTTATTGTTCCACTCAGCCTGTCAAAGCAGGGGCACAGGGTGTGAGCTTGAGTGTGTGTGACAGAGGGAAGATGTGGAGAAGAGGCGCAAAGGCCTTTGGGGTGATCAGAACTAAACCACCGTGCTATTATTAGAATGCCACTAGAAAGCACCATCTGGGTTGTTTAATGAGCCTTTACCACCATGTTAAAAAGAGCCTCAGGTTAATTTCCTGAAACAATATGCTTATAAAAGACTAGGGCAGGTTGTAAACCAAAAGCATTATGCATTAATAAAGCACTGCTATTTCTAAAAGTCACAATGTAGCAACATATAGCTTTCATGAATATCATCCAGCAGGCAGCACTGTCGTGCACATTTCACTTTAACTGTCAGGAACTTTGGTGGGTTAGAATGAATTGTGTTTTTCACTTTTTTTAAATAGATAGCAGCTGCAAATTCACAACAGGACATGCGACTGTCATGTACAGTATGTTGGGAGGACTGGACTCAATGTAAGAAAACACTAAGAAGCATTCAGCTACAGTACCACTGATATGACAGAATTATTTGTGTATTAGATCAACTGTTTTGTGGTTTTGTATGATTGAAAGTGTTTAATCATCAACCAAAAGAGAGGTTGTAAAATACAAATGATACGATCTAACATAACAGCCAGCTATATCAGCACGTAGAGGAGTCCTTAGCCAGTGGCCAGAGTTGGTAATGTGGTGCAAACCAAATGCGACAAGGTCTTGACAGTGAGGGTGTTGTACATGTCTACTGTACTGGCTCATAGTGACCCTTGGCCCCGGGTTTCACCATGCAGCCTGATTCACCAAATGGCTGTGTGAAGTGGCAGCAGATGCTGGCCGTGGAGACGGAGATCAGCACCGGGGTAATGGTTGTCAGGGCAAGAGTGTGGGGGTGATGTTATCTATCGCCCTCCAACAGCCTACAGGCTTTCCATCAAATGGGTTGGCCCATATGGGTCAGACTGTAGGGGAGCTGTTCCAAAACACTTCAGAGGAACCACAGTTACACACATTCTGTGGACGAGGTTAGGATGAGAGATCAGACAAGACGGCAATTTAACCCACAGGGAGGAAAAATCTTGAGTGGCTGATCGATGTCTGCACAACTACATATTACACGTGTCAAACAGTAAGCATACTCGATGTGACTTTGGGCAAGGAAAAACACTCATCCACCATGTTTCTGAGTATATCAGATGGAGTTGTCAGCAATTATATTGTGTTGAGAAAGAATAAACCCGTCAGTCAAGTTAACAACAGGTCAGGAGCTCCCAGACAGCATTGTGAGCCGGGGATGTTAGACCACTACCATGCTTGATCAGGGCATTGCCTTCAGCTACACTGCTGCCCAGAGCCAACCTTGGTGGTGGGAGGAGATCAGTTTGTGTTTTCGGGGGGCTTGATGGGTGGTAAAATTGTCTTCTGGATACCTGCCAACCCTTCGACTGACTCCTCAGCAAGCACCCAGGAGGAGACCTTAAGACAGACAGAGCCTTCTTCCTCTCATGCCTCAGATCTACCTAGGTGTGGAGTTTAGCCATGTAAGATTGTTTTCTTGTGTTTTATTGCCTAGGCTTTCCAAAACTCCTGTAGGCATCATGTAGGCAATCATACATGACACAGCCTGAGGCAGCCACGTGGGTCCAGCACTGACCCATAAGCCCTTGGAATCCATGTCTGTATTTGAGCAGACTTTATTGGACCAAACAGCATAGGAAAGCCTTGTCAGATACCTCAAAACAAAAAAAGATGCCGCATGAAAACAAAACACAGTCCAAAACAAAGCTAACCACTTGCGCAGAGATGTATTAAAGATGCATCACAGTAACATTGTGGTTGACAAGTTGGCAAGAGAAGGAGCGAAAGCCACAATGCTGAGTTTCAGAAAATATGTCCTCAATTATGTCCAACCAAAGCCAATCATCAAACAACCTCAAACACGTCATTTCATATTTGTCTTTCTTGATGCTGAGTGACAGGCAGAACAATCAAATTAAGTTCCTCTCAGCAAACCCACAAGTGTAATTATGCACTAAGTAGGAACAAATCAACACACAGTGTAGTTGTATAGTAATATTGACACACAGTACTTACCAAAGGGAGAGTGAATAGAACATAATAGACTCTGAAAAGAGCAGTTGTCTTTTCCACTGTCAGTTTCAATTAGTAATTTAAAGAACAAGCCTCTTTTCATGAATATGAATAAGAATGATTATTAAAAACTATTAACTATAATATGAAAAGAACACAGCTTTGGTTTCTATTGTGAATTGAGAGATTACATTTCCTTTGTAAGGACACTTTCTTTCTAATTTAGCCATACTTCATTTCAATTTTCATGATTTATGTTGGTATTTGTACTGTTTGTAGTGTAGTGCTAATGATATACTGTATCTGAAAAGTGGTAGATGGAGAGATAAGGATTATGACCAGTACAGACACCACATTGTGCACAGAACATGGTGGTAATTGCAGCAGCTCTGATCCCTATACTGACAGTTATGTTTCAAATGCTGTAGTAGCTCTACACTCAAAAACTCAACCATAGGTAATGGCACAGGAAGACACAGGAAGTGGGTCTAGCTAACATCCACAGTGCCCAGCTCCAACCCAAGGCACACTTAAAGGACAATTCCGGCGCAAAACGAACCTAGGGGTTAATAACAGATGTGTACCCACTCTGTCGCTCTCTGGGACATGTTTTCATGCTAATCGAATGCGTTTGTAGCTTGAAAGAAGCTAGCACGGACCGCTGATTAGCTTACAACGCTAATATTTGGGGCACTGGGAAAGTAAAAATAAATCGCTATTTTGTACCACTAAAAAAGGCTCAAAATATCACAAAACTTAAACGGTAGCATAATGAGGGTCCCTACATGTTAACCGAAGCATTGAGAACTTTGTAAGTGTACAGGCAGTTTATTGAACGAAGAGCTGCGGGAGCTCCGTGAAAGGGCTACGAGAGAGAGAGAGAGAGCTACCGGTAGTAGTAGTAGCTAGGTAAGTACAGCCCTGTTTATCAGAGAGGGGAAATCTTCAGACTGTACAAAACACTGCGTCTCTTGGATATTGCGACGCAACAGGTCCCACTCCGTGCAACACAGACACTCCTGTTCAGTGGCCATAGCTTCACAATGTCCGCAGGTACACCACCAGTTTCACGAAGTATGAGGCTGTGTTGGGGCATTGACTACCGGTAGCTCTCTCTCTCTCGTAGCCCTTTCATGGAGCTCCCGCAGCTCTTTGTTCAATAAACTGTCTGTACACTTACAATGTCCTCAATGCTTTGGTTAACATGTAGGACCCTCATTATGCTACCATTGAAGTTTGGTGATATTCTGAGCCTTTTTAGTGGTACAAAATAGCGATTTATTTTTACTTTCCCTGTGCCCCGAATACTAGCGTTGTAAGCTAATCAGCGGTCCGCGCTAGCTTCTTTCAAGCTACAAACACATTCGATTAGCATGAAAACATGTCCCAGAGAGCGATCGAGTGGGTACACATCTGTTATTAACCCCTAGGTTCGTTTTGCGCCAGAATTGTCCTTTAATTTGATGAAGCAAGATGATGTGTGTGTGTGTGTGTGTGTGTGTTTAACATGTTTTTATATACAGACAGAAATGTAAGAACAGTAAAGAAGCTGTACAGTTAAATGAGCAGAGAGTAACTGCCCATTCATAAAGCTCCAGACAGTGTTATTCAATCTAGCCAAGAGACAGAGCCAACTGAAACCCCTTGAAATCCATTGTAACCAATATGATTGCATGCTGACCACAGCCACAAGGCTCAGAGAAGGACAAAAAATAAAAACGGTTTGATAATCAGATTGATTTTGGATCTGTATCAAACTGAAGCGTAATAGTTACAACGTGAGTTTTAAAGACTACTGTAAGGGCCAGATCATACCAGAGAAGAAGTGGTTTGAAAGGTGTGTTGTTTGAAAGGCATGTTGTTTAAACATCTGGTTGTTTAAAAGGCGTGTTGTTTGTTGCCCATACCTGATGCAAATGTCCACAATGGAAGGCAGGGTAAAACGCCAGACGTCATAGAGAGGGGGGTGATGGGATATTGTTTAAATATGGGGATAATGGCACATCTTTACAGACAGTCACTCTTGGAAGACTTTTACAGTGTTGAACTCACACGAAAAGTCCCACAAAGAGTTGTGTAACAAATAAAAAAAGAGAGTTAAAGGAGCTTGAATCCATTACACTGGCCCTTAAAGTCACAACATAAAGGACAAAGACAAAACAAATCAAAGTAACCCGCATACAATAAGTTCATATTTGCATTTGTTTGGAAGGTTTGACTCTTTTATAGTGAATGGAAGCATTTCTAATGTTAGATATGTCATTTCATTATTAGGACTAAAGTCCAAGTCCATCTACTGCAGCAGTCAATATGAAAAACAACACAATTCACAGAAAATCACTAAATAAACATGGCAGCGATTAGTTCCATGTCAATAAATACACACCTTGTAAAACGCAAAGTTTAGGTCAATGTTTTTGAAACACCAACCCACCGTGTGTACCTGACGGGTTCAGAGGGTGTCAGCGGCTTGTCAGCAGGATCATTTGCCATCTGTACAGGAATGCGTTGCATTGCTGTGTTGTTCCTGCTGTTTAACACAGCCACTAATTGCAATGACACTGGGTTCTGAGGGTCTCTTCAAGTACTGCTATAAACCAGGAAGAAGACATGTGACATATTTCAAATGTTATCTCCATGAGTTCAAAGTAAAATTGTTAGGCAGAGCCTGCTGTTGTGACACAGATCACTGTGAGCATATGTTAAGATATGCAGCTGTATTTACTATATAAATACAGCATGCTAATTGCTTGAGCTTCTAAGTACAGTGTGTTTACACACTACTAATTGGCAATGATAGGGACATAATAGGAGCATGTATCATTATATTTAAGTACAAGCACTGGGATTTTAGCCACTTATCATACATTTTAGACTATTTGTACCTTAAGAATATATATATATATTTTTTTGAAATGGTAATTTCTGCTTCAGTCCAAACATATTATACAGATGATATAATTGCAGTTTATAACTGTCTCACCTACACCGAAAGGTGGCCACAGTGACAGGGTAGGGTAGTGACGTGATGAATCAAACGGCGGGTGCGATCATTTGAAAATTCCCCTGGCAGATGTGGTTGTGTGCGCATCTTTGATTAACTTCATTAATATACATGCCTCGCTCTGATACACAGGCAGTGGCATATGGTAAAAAGCAGGAACAGGAAAGAAGTGATTTGCTGTTTGCTCTGGAAAACAAACAAGCCAACAGGTCCTAGCAGATGGTGCTGTGTGCGATGCTGGTGGGAGGCAATGTGCTGCACCGGCGCTGCTGCCAAGCAGGAGCTCTCCTGTGGATGAAGAGAAGTCTGACTATCGCCCTCGGCCCGCCGCATGGTAAACAAATAAAGCAAACCTTCTGCTTTCCTGTGTGTTGAGCTTTTTATCCTGCGTTGAACTTACCTCCTGATTTCAAAGCACAAAAAAGAGCTTGTTTTTGGCAAGTTTAAGTGCTCTAGGCTTGATGCTCCTCAGAAAAGCAGCTTAAAGAAGAAATGTGTTTATTAATGGCTTGTTTGTGTGCAGCTCTCATTTCCCTCTCTGCTCCCCTCATCTTCCCTCAGCATGCCTGCAAGCGCACTTTCCACTTTGTTCCCATTTAAATAGGAAAGTTGGCGGCTCATTTACATTGATAATAGATGTTGGTTATGCATCAGCAAGAAACCACAGTTTAAAAAGGGTTGTACCTTTCCCTTTTAAACCACATGTATCACACAGGGAACTACCAAAACTACTAATAATATGCAGGAAATTAGAAAGTAAAATAAATAAGTATGCAAGGGATCAAATGTATACTTAAAGAGATGGTGCATTTGCCATCTGATTACATCTACTCTGCTATTTAGCTGGCAAGGTAGAAACTAAGAAGAGAAATCTACCTTCATATCTTGTTGAAGCACCGCCACCAAAGTCTAATTTTATGTTGGCCACTTTATGATCAGTGACCACAGCATCAGGCATAGTGTTCTCTACCTCAATCTTACCAAACACTATAGGACAAGTTTCCTTGTGGAAGAAATATTTAATCAGAAATCCACTATTTGTGGCCCAAAGCTCTATTAAGTCATAGTGGCAGTTTTCTGTGTAGCTCACTCAAACAATCACAACATTAGTTCATATCAGTGATCCTTTACCAACCAAACCAGGATTCATAAAAATATCACAAACTATTCAGTCATTAACCCTGTATAGTACAGCACACTGCACTCCTACAATACGATTCAAAGCTCAGAGCACAAGTTCCTTTACACATATTTTGATTCAACTATGTTTCACCTTTGCTATCCAGAGCAGAGGATGGGCCAGGTATGTGAAAGAATCAGAGGGGAAAGGGGGTGGCAAGAGAGAATGAAGTGCTTAGTTGGCCGGTTGTTCAAGTGTGAGCATTATCATTAGTCCCAGGTCTGCAGAGCCTGAGGCCCAGTCCTCTAATGCTCTCCCCTGCTTGCCGACCTGCATATACCTTGCCCCAAGCCAAAACGTTCCTATAGAGCACAGGCTGCCAGGACTGATGTGCTGAATAATTCAAAGAATTCAGAAGATGGTCAAATGAGCTGACTGTGGTCTTAACATGAGTGTGTATCTTTACTCTGCGTTGGAGGTGTCACCATCTGTCACAATGACATCACATCAAGGACACAAAAAAGGCCAATAGGGCAGAAGATAAGTGGTAGCAAGGTAGCGAAATATTGGTAGACATGATATCAAATTGGTAGACATGTTATCAAAACATGCTGGAGCTGCTACCCCCGCGACCCGAGACCGGATAAGCGGACGAAGATGGATGGATGGATGTTATCAAAAGGAAAAGTATTTGGCTGAACGGACAATATTAGAACATGGTAGACAAAATTGTGGAAGCACTTATTGAAACGGATCCCGATTAACTTTGAAGTGAATTAAAATGCAAACAATGCTAAAAAAAAGGTGAGTCGCATGAATGCCTACTATAACTTGACCTTGAACTATATACAGAGCAGACTATAATTCACACTTCAGCCCTCTGGATTTCCAACAAATCATGACTATGTGTAATGTAAGGGGTGTTTACATCCATATTGTTTAGGAATTGCAGCCCTTTCATGGCCAAAAAATCTGGGGACTATGTGTGATCTCTAGAAACAGATACAGTACTTGAATATGAATGCAGAATCTGCAGGCAAAGGGACAAGGTTTTGGCTTACGTTTATAGTCCAAGTAGTATTGATGAATCACGTTTGACTGGGCTTTGGTTGCATGCAGGTACATCTGGTCGTAGACGTCGTCTCTCAACTCCAACTCCATTCTCGAGTCTCAAGTTGCTAATCAACTGTAAAGAATGACCAATGCACGGAAGAGGAATAAAATCTGAGGGAGAATTCCACTGTAAGTATATACGGTAGATGTACAGTATGTGTGCTTGTGTATGTGTAGATTACTAGTGTATCGGTCAATGCATGTCTGTATATATACTCGTATTTAGAAACATTGTGTGTGGATAGATCTGTATATTAGGTTTGTAATTATTAGGCAGGGCAAATAGGAGGATCTTTAATCTTGGGCTCAAGCATGCATGAAATCAGGTTCTTTTGCAGCCAATTATTTCTGAGAATCAGAATCAGAAAAGTAATGTATTGCCAAGTAAGTAGTACTTACAAGGAATATGCCTTGGTTTTTGGTGCATACATAAACATATTCAACATTAGTATGCAATAAACAAAAATGAATACAGAAACAAATAACATACATACAACTATTTAACATTAGAAAAAACAGGCTAGTAAATAGGAATAGTAAACTAGTTAGTTGATTTCTAATCTTGTTTATGCTGATGACTGCAATACATGCAGAAGTGAAGATTAACTGAGTCATTGCAATATTATCTTCTAGTATTGACCACATGTAAAAGAAGTAACGGATGGGGATTAATGGGAAGTGTGTTACTCCCTCCTGACTCAGCAGCTAGTCCATGTGTAAAGTGTGTACAGTGTATTAATCAGCTGTGTTAAAGGGCAGTGGGTTTTGTTTGTGACTATCACCACAGCTAATGAACAACTGGACACCTCATTTTCTCATCAACCGGTCTCATCATGGGTTGTTCATGCAATTTAATGGTTTGGTAAACTCCTCCATATACAGTATGTTGCAAATGAATGTGTGAACAATCTACACATTATTTTTAGGCTGCTTTCTTTCTCTGAACTCCATTTCAATGTGAAATACATGAAAGAATGATCTCTTCTAGAGTCAAATTATAAACCGTCTTCTTCTCATGGGATGTAAGTGGTTTTGTTTTATGTATGGTGGGGGTGGGATTAATGCATAAGAAGAAGCTTTCGGAGGCTTTTATGTTTCCTGTGTGTTCGATATCCAAGGCTGCGATTAAGATACGGTTGCTTTTGTCTAGAGCCTTGGTAGTGTTAATTTCATCATTTGCACTTAAGATTGCCTATCATCACCTTGCACTATGTATCAATTAACATACATCATTTGCTGATGTTAATGATTAAGAAAGTTGCAGGCGCTGATTAAAATATTTTCCCTTGATTAGTGAACGGTAAACAACTTAGTGCGGCCCATTGCTGATGAACGCGTTGCTGCAATCAGTTGCTGACAGAGGAGGAGAGAGAGATAGAGAGAAAAAAAACAGAGGGAGTGAGTAGAAAAAAAAAAGAGCAGGAGCCACAAAACTGAAGGTTTGGAGTCCATAATTAGGCAGCAGTTTTTTCCTTTCTAACCATTTTCCCAAAAGAGAAGAAGCCTGACTACTTAATTGGAGGAATCAAATTTAGTCAAGCGCCCCGTCGGCTCAAACCTACATCATTAAAGTTGCCAGCTAACAAACATCAAACACGAGGCAGCATTAATGAAGCAGATGTATTAATTTTCCATTTATGAGCAGCTAAGCAACTCACTGCCGCTCCCCGCACTCCCCCCACCCCCTTCGCTCCCTTTCTCCCTCTCTTTCTCTGACAGCACTATTAATGATCTTTAATGCCCCACAGGCAGTAATAGGCCCCACTGGGAGAGCCGAAACACTGCGATTTGTATTGAGGATTTAGACATAACGGGGGGAAAGGGAAAAGAGTGAGATCTTGGGGACAGCTCAGAGGCGCTTGATCAGGCCCAGGCCTCACAGGGGTGGCTGCCGCTCCAGAATAATAAATGACAGCCTCACGATTAAATCAAACCTTCTGCTCAAAAGGGCCAGAGCGGCTGATTGTCACTAACAATCGAGCTGCTTTTTTAAACACCTCTGGGAAAATAAATCAAAAGCAGACAGCATGGAAAAAAACTTCAACGGCAGTTTGGCTCTCGACACCTGACAGTTAACGCGCATAGGGAGAGACAGACCAGAACCGATGAAGACCAGTCCAGGGAATGAAGACCTGTCACTGGCAAATCTCAGACCAAACTCATTATGGCACTACCCAAAATGCACTAGCGGGCACCTATGATTCTACATCATGCATCATTAGCATTATGCATATAATAAGCAAATACATTTTCCAGTCTAAGTGACTATTTGTTTAGGATTTGCAGCGCAATTTCACATCCTTTATTAGAATCTCAGCTTTGCAAGTATTACATTCAATGTCAGCAAATGAAATAATAATGAAAGCCAACCATGGCAATCTCCCTTTAATATAAGTCTAATGTTCAAATATGGACAGCGACTCTACAACAGGCTCCCTTGACATTAAAGGACAGAAACAATAAAAGTTACAAATGTCAGACACAAGCAAGGCATAACATGTCATTATTTGGAGCGGAGGATAAATAAGCCTGCACCGACATTAACCTACAAATTAGATATGCTACGCTTTCCAGACATGAAGCTCTCTGAGGCTCACCCCTAAAGCAGTTTGTTTGTTTCTTCATTAAGCTCATTTACAGCTCTCTGGAGACTCAACTGGATTGAATCTTGTTACTAGTATGTGTTTGTGAGAGAGACCAAATGCTGATGAATTAATTATACGTATACTGTAAATAATCAGCTTTGCCTACTGCATAGAGTCCAGTATGTAAACAACCGCTCCATCTCACTTAAGCCATTTCCCATATGAACTCTGAACAATGTCAGGAGAATCACGTGTGGACATACTCCGGAGTTTCCCTTTCTCACATGTAGCACACAAGAGGAGCTTCTTCAACAAATACGTTCTCAATTATCTCAATCTGGAAATACTCTCTTTTTGGTTTATACGAGTTGTGGGCTTGATGGTGTTTTAAGCCCCCAACGTCTCCTTCCAGGCAGCACTGCGACCGTTGACTTCAAGGCACCTAACCCTGACCTTAACCCTAACCCTAACCCTAACCATAGCCTAATCCTAGTCCTAGAGACATTCGGCGCTTAAAACACCGATAAACGAGTTGTGGCGCCTGGGTAGAGCACGCAGGTCAATCATGGTAGAGGCTTGGCAATGCTAACCATGACATTGTGTACATTAAAATAGCCGTGGACTTGATTTTAATGTTTCCCATGTTTTCATCTTAACCTTTGACCCTCTCACTGTGTGTTTTCACTTCATCAAAGTTAATTGGAACATTTTGGTCGCCTAAAAATGTCTTGTTCAGCATTCTGCTAACCAAGGTAGTTAGCTGGTAACTTAAGGGAAAGTTTGCCGGTTTTGTACCTGAAGGTCCGCGATTACCTGCTGGCAAAACTCGGTTGGATGACTCGCGTCTGCCGTTAGCTTTTAGCTTAGCGCAGCACCACTGAAACCATACACGACACTGGCTTAGCAGCATCATCCTCCCCAGCTCCACCCTCTCGTTTTAAAACAGCAGTCCACAAATGGGTGGAGGATTTTGTGGGATATGATTTACTTCTGAGTCAATGTTCAGTACCAATGCAGGAAGTAGTACAAAGTTTATGTAGTGTGGAAAAAAGTCATTCTTTTGCAAGTGAAGGTCGATTTTGATGCCAGAAACAGGGTTTTTCATTCAGCTGATGCTGCTGGTCCTCTCAGAAGGCAATTAGAATGCTGACCAGGCCTGTATTTGTTTGTTGTCGATGTAAGGTCAGATACACAATGTTACACGCTGCGTGATTAAGTCACATACTTGCACTCTAGATTATCAAAACTGAGAATAAAGCTTTTGTCAATTTTATGTGACCATGTTACATATAACAATATATTGTAAAACCATAAGAGTTAATTCTACAGACTGTAAGGCACCTGTGCCAAAACCCTGCCACATAGCAAAACACTCGCATCCACATAGGTACTTCGGTGTCTATCTTTCTTTCCTCTCCCTCTCTCTTCAGACAGCAGCATCATCATTTCCTCCCTGCTTTACTGTGGCAGGCAGCAGCGGGGTTAAGCTGCCAGCGATGCGATGATAGTGAGACGGGGACTGCAGCTGGGGGTTGCAGATAGCACATTCTGTCAAATAGCGTCAGGCTGCCTGCATAATGAAGTGAAGAGAACGACGGTGGGAGAGAAAAAAAATAGGAAAAGGGGTATGGTTTCATTTGTTATAGCTGAAACTGAAACGGCTGCACCAGTCTGAAAAGCAGCAGGAGCCTATAGGCAGGAGGAGATGAAACATTAAGTTGTGGCCTAATTATTTATCAGTGCAACACACACCACTTTTTTTCGCCCTGTAATGTGTGTATATGGGTTATGGTCTCTATTGCATTTAATATAGACCCAGTCTACACTGTGTAACACATTTGTGTTACTGACGTTTGTGGTGCCTATTCACAAAGTGCACAGCCCAAAATCCGATCACAAACCCATATATTTAAAGTAAACCTCAGGTTCATTACACCTTGGGTCTTTTTTTTGTAGTTGTGGCCATCATTCCCTTTAGTTATGATAACATTGTACTCACCAAAGTAAATGCTAAAATCTGGGAACAAAAAGTCAGATTACAGGAGTAGTCACACGAACAGTTTAGCCAGATTATGGAAACTAATTAATTTGGAGGTAAAACCAAAAGTTAATGTTCCCAAAATGTACTGTGTGCGCATACAACTACTGCAAGCATGGTAGGTCAAAGATTAAGCAGAAGTTAACCTGCACACTGATATTTACAATGGACAGTTTGGGCCATGATTTCACCATTCCCCTTTGTTTATGTATCAAAAATTTGTTTGATTAATCACAGTCTAACTGCTCTTCTTTCTTAGCATTGAGATTTTCCTGACTTCACTGACGTTATTGAATCAGAAATGGAGAAAAACATTGTAGCCATCTGTGGGCAATGAAATTCACCCAGCTGTGTGCGCCTCCGTATGACGTAATGAACCCAGGCACGACAGCACTTGGTTTTCCGGCGTATCTGGGACCTCCACGACTGGTACAAAACAGCAATGCTTGTTATTTTGGCGATGGTTGATGACAGTAAGAAATGGCAGAAAGAAACGTTGTTGGTATCTACATGGAGCCCCTCGTCCTCACCGGTGCGTCACGTGCCAAGTAACTCAAATAACCACAACTGATCCTGCAGTCAAACTCACAGGAGTAACGCAAGGCAAAATTTGACGTCATAAGTGTTCACAATGCTGAGTTTCTAAAATTAAACCACTATACCAGTGACTTTGCATGATTTATAGCTTACACAATGTATGGTTGATTGACAAAACATGCAAAAGAATTGGTATGTTCCTTTAAAACAATTTAATAAAGGTGTAAACTGAAAAAAATATTACAAAGCATTAATTAAATTGAAACCTATCGACCAAGTAAAGCCCACGTGAGCCAGCTACTCTCATTCAAGGCAACCTTGAGGACACGCTGGCTGATAGTACTGAATCACATTACTGTTGCTTTAGGCTGTTTATCTCAAGAGCTGTGGCATTTGTCATCATTGGACTCCCCTTGATCAATGCCTTCTTTATCATGATATGTTTCTAAAGTGACTCCCCCCCACCACAACCACATATAGCCACACGCACAAATGCCGTCACGCACACCTCCCCTCAACACCCATTTCATATTAGGATTGATGGGGCTCTTCTGAGGGATATAAATCAATTTGAGAACACTTTTCTAAACCTCAGCCTCAACCTGCAATGGAGCCATCAAGCAGAGGGGTTGCTGAGGGGCAAGAGGCTGGAACAGCTACATCATTGGTTTGCGTTTGCTGGGGGGAGAGGGGGCAGGGTGCACAAGTATTTTTGACTTCAGGGTTAATGATCGAAAGAATTCCCCCTTCGAGCTCTATCTATCGCCCCTAGAAAGCTCCCTGTCTACCCTCTCTCCTCTTCCACAACCACCCTTCCTTTCATCCCCAGTGCCTTCCATCCATCCTTCCATACCGCCATGATTTACAACTAGTACTCACGCGCTTCCTGGGAATTGATTTCCAGGGAACTGCGCCTTGTGCCCATCCTTTCTGTGGGGGCCATAACGATCAGGCTGTGGATCATTAGTCTGGACCACTGTTTTCCACTGCTCTGCTGGCCGGGTGCCATACATCTCCTCCTTCTGAGTCACAGCCGCTGTTAAATTGCCTGTCCCCTTTCCTCCTCTTCTACCCCCACCTCCCCAGCACCAGTCACACCTCATGATCCTTATCTGTCCTCCTTTGCACCACAGCATTTATTGAAAAGCAAGCTGCGTTGGAGCCAAAGCCAGTGGTGAGTGTTTATAGGCCATTGAGGTCTGAGGAAATCCCCCTCATGTTTCTCCCATCCTCACATGCTGCACCTTTACCTCAGCAGACAGACACATCCTTCATGTTATTTGTGAAAGAAGTCACCACAGATGGCTTTTCATGACAGATGCTGACTGGGGTAATATGAGTAAGAAAGTGATGGAGTCAGTTTGTCACCAAGAGGGCATTAGGGGAGCAGTGGAGCTCATGGTTGAAATGCCCTTATTACGCCCCCTGAGGAACAATATGCTCTGATTTGTTGCATTTGCTTCTTGACAATGTGCCAGAAATGAAGGCCTGATTGAGCTTCATGGGGTATTTTTACTTGAGTGCTCAGCAAGCAGCTGTTTTTTCCTCCTTTTTCTTACACTGCAATCTTGAATTTAACAGAACAATGCAGTAACACTCGGGTTCAACTCTAGTGCTAATAGCGCTCATTTCAGTATCAGGGCCACAATCACGCAGCCGATGTTCTGCCACATTCACACTGAACACTTCAATTGTTTCTTAAATGATAGATCTGGATTGACAACAACAGCACCCTGGTATTAATAAATGTTTCCGTGCCTCGATGTTGAACTCATCGTTACTCACGTCTTTAGAAATTACAGCTCGGAGACAGAAATCATCTCCAGCTGCTGTCCGGTGGTTTCAACTTCTATTCAACAGGATCAGCTTTCTCAAACTCACTCATGTCTCATAGCTGCTTGATTAATTGCATTTTCATCTCAGAAATGAATCCAAAACTGGTCAAACAACCATTTTGCTGTATAAATAGGCCGAGGTAAAACAAACAGCAGCACAGACCAACAGCCTCAGCTGCCTCTAGTGGCTCTACACTGTGCTCTGGCATTGGCAGCGAAAGCTTCTCGAACTCGAGCCTGGGCCTGGCAGAATGCAATGGCAGCGATGATTTACAACAGCATTTAAGTGAATCTAATAAGCAGAGTGAATGCTTCCCGTCGCTTTGGCATGGCCCGTGCCTGGGCCCTAATCATTCAAATATTTTGGCAAAAGGCAATGCCCCGCTCCTCTCCAAAAGAGAATAATGAGACACGGAGCTCTTAATCACAGCAGATCAGTTCAAATAAATGAAAAGAGAATCAAAAGCATTCTATGCCGAGGCAGCCTCTCTCTCCGTCCAAATGAGCTGACGGAGGGCCAGATCTAGGAGATGGAGATTTACCCAGGAGAATTTTTCACGACTCTTGAAGCAGTGTCTTACTCTGGCAGGCTAGAAAGTAGTTCTGGAAGAAACAAGGCACAGCTTTTTTTTCAACTTGGATGTTCAAAGTAATTATGCACACATATACAGACATACAAACACAAATATTCTGACTAGCCCAAGAAAACGATGCCCCGTAATCTCAGCAGCTTTTGAATCAAGCACTTTTCCACACTTGTTCTCCTATCACACTTCAGACGCTTTCTGGAAACCCACGCAAGGCAAACCACGGTAGCTCTGACACCTCATCCAAACTCAATAATTCACCAAGCCTTCACTTGCCAATTCTTTCCTCTGCCAATCTGAAAGCCTTCCACGTACTCCCCTTGCTGAGACAGCGCTCTAACAAACGATGCTGTCAGTTAACAAGATGGAAAAACATTCTGTTAATTTTTTCTCTCCCTTCGTCCCTCCCCTCCTCGACGAGGAGTCTTGATGTGCAGAGACGAGGGCTGGATCACAGCTTGCCTGGGGGAAGCCTAACACAAGACAGGCTGCCGCTGACATGATGAGCCTCGAGACTGCTGGCAAATTCTTGTGATGTCACTTCCCGCTCTCGACAGCTCTGACACCCTGGCGTGGGGTACTGGGAAGGCGAGGAAAAGATGGGAGCTGCTGGAGTGCTGGTGGAGGTGGTGTTTAGGAAGGGGAGGCGGCGGGTGGAGGCTTGATGAGAAGAAACACTGGTGCGTCGACTTCTCGGCTCTTCTGTTTTCTTTAATGTTCCCGCTTTTATCAGCAGTCGGAGCTGTCAGCGGTAATCACGCTTGTAGTGAAGAGCTTCAGAGATGATAAGCCCGGCCTGTCAACGCCGCATCCACCGCGGCAGACATATGCTGCTGCCGCTCTCCGTGTCTATCTTTATGCATGATCGCATTCTCCCCAGAGAGGAGAGAAAAAACGCTCAGAAAGAGGTCAATCATCCTCCCTGGGAAGATGGAGGAAAAACTATCATATCTTCCCTAAACTGAGGTGTGTGTGTGTGTGTGTGTGTGTGTGTGTTATTTGTAACAGTAAAGTGATTCTACGATACATGGCAGAAGGATACTTCACACATATCACATCATAGGCACCCATATGTCCCTTACAGCAGTATTATTTGAATATTACAGTAGTGAAATAGGAGTTGGAACATCAACAATAGGAGTTCAAATATCTTTGTTAAAAGAAAAGGAAGAAGAAACCTCGTCCAAAACAGTTGAACCAGAAAGACATTAAGCCGAAAGGCACACATATTCAGAATTAAACTGAGGCTGTGATGTTACAGTTTTTTGTTTTTTTTTCCTGTGGCAGCTCCATGTGAGGAGACTGGTGTGTCACTAATAACTGTCACATCAATCTACAGAGAGGATGACAAATGTGGTCTTGTGTCAAAGCTGGTGCAGTCTATTTTATGGCTACATGGCATGATCATTACAGACATGAATAGTAATTACACATGTAGAAAAACATGGGGATATTGTGGTCGCACCATACACGACAGGTGCCGTGCGACATAAATAATATAATGCGTGGCAGTCAAAAGTCGGCAGGCATTTGGTTACCAATTATCCTTGTTTTGTGAGCATTAAAGCGCTGTGCATTGTTTACCGTTAACAGATGTAATTGAATAATAATGCCCTGGCCCCACCTGTTCCCTGTGTATGGGAGATAGCTCTTTGGTTGGAATAAATGAGCTGTGCTCTGCCTCTTCCTCCCTCCTCCTCTCCCTCTGACTGAAAGGCCTGCCCTTGCAATGGCCATTAAAATAATGTGGCCTAACCTGAGCAGGGGTTAACCAGCTAATGTCCTCAGTGGACATGAATAATGCAGATCAGGTTCCTAAACAAGCTCACAAATGAATCTATAAATCACCCAGGTCAGGGCAATCTTATTAGCCCCCCCCCCCCCTCCCCAACCACCTCCTTCCCATCCCTGGGTCTGATTCGTCCCTGTCAGGCTCCTGCTGAGGGAGCTTCCTTGTATAAACATGCAGTTAAATGTCCTGTTAGTTTAATAGGTAGGGTGCGGACTAACAACACAGAGAAACTGACAGGCAGAATTGAACGCGTTATGCAGTAGCTTACCCATTCCCTTTTCATACCATGGTGTTTAAAAGTACAACATTGTTAAACAATCAGTTGATGTCACTGTAAAAATAAATTCTGGCTCATGTCTAAACATGGTGAGTCAGCAATTTGCCTCTCGTCTTTTATTAAATCAGTATGCTATATCGTATCACATGCGCAGGGTGGGTAGAATGTCATTGTAGCGTAATCATACTACATATGTATTAGATTTGTATTAGAGATATGTATTAAGATATTATTTTGAAATGTAGTCTTATCAACGAACTTTAGGAATGAATAGAATTATTTGCACTCTACACACAATTTTAGGGATCCACTTCCTTTACAGCGGAAGAAACTCAATAACTTGTGAATAGATTCAACTTTAATCACAGATATGATTTTAAACACAAGTATAACATTTTAATCAGTCACAATCGAAAGCCATGAAAATTTTGACGGCAACAGTGATCCAGTTTCTACTTAGAAGTAACAATACAGACAGACAACGGCTTAAAAAATTAACAGAATAGAGTAGAATAACATAGCTAGAATAACTCAGGCAGTAAAATGAATGAGATGTTAACACAGACAACCTATTGGATTGAGACTATTAGTGATGGCTGTTGCGACATAATGAAAAGCAATATAAACACATTTCTTCTCATATCGGAGAGGTGTTGTGTCAACTTTCTGGTCATTTGTTAAAGCCAGATTTTGTGATGTTGATCGGTTTGCATTATGTTTAAAAAACAATTAATATATTACTTTAATATTCCGTCTAATTTCCTGGTTCTTTATAAAAAACTAAACATTGTATTCCAGGGCTTCTCTAATGGATTCCATTATTCTACATGGTGTTCTTGTTACTGTGTCCTTTTCCTCTACATGCAATGAGATGCGAGACAATATCTTACCATTTGTGTGGATATTTCTCTAAAATCATTTCTTGGCATACTCTGTATTACCAGTCCAGAACCAATTTTAAAAGAGAGAAAGAGTTTTTAAAGCAGTTATTGTTATTGTTGTAAACACATGCTGAACTAATGTTTTACCACAATGGCACTTGTGGTTTTTCTAATCCTCCTGGAATTGAAGCATAACCAGCAAATCATAATCGATGTGTGGAGCAACGCTGTGTGGACAATGCAAATAGAAAACGGGGAAATGTCAGTTAATTAAAATAATGACAAATAGGAAATAAACCTCAGCAGTTTACTTCCCAGATGTTGCTGAAGTAAACTGAGGAAAAGAGATAGTTATGGGGTAAAGAACGCTCTACAGTGTCTCTGTAAACAGTGAGAGTGGATCAATATGGATTTCATGTATAGTCGCAGATGATTTACGGGAAAAAGGCCCAACCAACAAAACAGCCATGCACTTATGTTAAGTTTCTGAGGCCCCCACTTAGGCTCTTGCTCCCTAGTCATGGCTGAATAACTTCCTGAGGGATCATCATGAGTTTTACTATTAATTCCAAGATTTAGGAGGTGATACATCTCACATCCAACCCCAACCAACCAATTTCAACACTATTATCCCCTAAAGCCCGACCCCCCCATTAAAAGAGAATATGAACAGACTCATGTGAGTTGAGTCACTGCCGGACACAAGAAAGGGAGGATGGTAAACACCATCCTCCCTTTCAGTGTGTGTGTGTGTGTGTGTGTGTGTGTGTGTGTGTGTGTGTGTATGTAGTGATCAAGGAAGCACAGCAGTTTAGTTCGCATAGACAACTAACCCTGTTTCATTTGTCAAATCGAGTATGCGCTCCTCCATACTCCATCAAACAAAGCCACTGCTAGCTCGCAGAGTCATTTCCCTCTCTCCCAGTTACAAATGAGTCCATTAGTGTGTCTGCAGTGAGCCCTGTGCTGTCTCCCAGTAATGGCTTGTGAGATTTCCATCATAATCATAATGGCTCCCAGAGCAGCCATGAGTGCAGATGGAAGGTCGCTCATAGGTAATGAGCTATCTCACCACCCAAAGGGCACGTCTTTTTGCTTTGTTATTTAGAACTGTACGCCTGGCACACGTGTGCTTGTCATGACACGTTTCTATGTAGGAGGATGAGGAGGCGGATTTAGCAGAGGGAGGATAGACATGAGCTGGAGGATGCCTGGCACTGATTAACATCATTAAATTGGTGTCTGGGCTGATGCTAAATACTGTAACGTAACTGAAGCGGACACATGCCAGCTAACACAGAATGCCACCCTCACATTAGTTTGCACGCTGATATTCTTTCTGCCTTCATCCCCTGGTTATGTAGCTGTGCCAAGCAGAAATATCATTATGGCCAGCAGTGTCAGTATGACTCACCTCCACTTGCCATTCGAAACACATCATATTCTTTTCTCTGGCATGGCAGCCAGCACATCTGCATCTTCCACCAATTATTCTCTGAATGTTGGTCTTGGTAACACTTTCAGAGTGTGTGTGCTCACTGTACTAGTGAGCTGGCTGTCTGCGTAGCCACGGGGCATGTGGGACTGGTTGGAAGGGGCTGATACAATGCTCGCTCTGCCCATGCTTAATTGACCAGAGAGCTATGCGTTGTTGTGTTGCGGGTCATATCAATGAGGTGACCCGACATTTTCATGTATGATTCCTGGTTTCATAAAGGCCTGTGTTTGTCTGACGCTTCATTTTCTGCTTGTACAAACTTTCATAGCAGCAATCAATGAAAGACAATCACAGAGGGCAACATTGGTCTCCAGAGTATTGCAGAGAAAGATCTGACCTAATTGTGTGCTGCCTGCTGGAGCCATGTATAGAGACATAATGATGCACAGCAAAAGCTATTGGTAGCCTTGACATGTGCCTGTATAGTATTCACTTTGTTCCTGTAATGCTTTTTTTCTAACCAGCTTCCATAGTGTAGTCGCCATGACTCAATCATTTTCCACATAAAAGAAAGGCACAGCTAAAACTATAGATAACAGATTTCTCAAAAATAGTCCTTGGTGATCCACCATCTTACAACATAATATGCTAGTCAACCTGGCCCTCCACTACATCCTCCGGCACCTGGACTCCGCAGGAACCTACGCCAGGATCCTGTTTGTGGACTTCAGCTCTGCCTTCAATACCATCATCCCGGCTCTGCTTCAGCAGAAACTCTCCCAGCTTGGTGTGCCTGACTCCACCTGCAGGTGGATCACTGACTTCCTGTCTGACAGGAAGCAGCATGTGAAGCTGGGGAAACACGTCTCCGACTCACAGACCATCAGCACCGGATCCCCCCAGGGCTGCGTTCTTTCTCCTCTGCTCTTCTCCCTGTACACCAACAGCTGCACCTCCAGTCACCAGTCCGTCAAGCTTCTGAAGTTTGCGGACGACACCTCCCTCATCGGACTCATCTCTGATGGAGACGAGTCCGCCTACAGGTGGGAGGCTGACCACCTGGTGACCTGGTGCAAGCAAAACAATCTAGAGCTCAATGCTCTAAAGACAGTGGAGATGGTTGTGGACTTCAGAAAGAACCCAGCCCCACCTGCCCCCATCACCCTCTGTGGCTCCACAATTGACACTGTGGAGTCTTTCCGCTTCCTGGGAACTACCATCTCCCAGGACCTCAAATGGGAGCTGAACATCAGCTCCCTCGTCAAGAAAGCACAACAGAGGATGTACTTCCTGCGGCAGCTGAAGAAATTCAACCTGCCAAAGACAATGATGGTGCACTTTTACACAGCCATCATTGAGTCCATCCTCACATCCTCCATCACCATCTGGTACGCTGCTGCCACTGCCAAGGACAAGGGCAGGCTGCAGCGTGTCATTCGGTCAGCTGAGAAGGTGATTGGCTGCAATCTGCCGCCGCTCCAGGTCCTATACGCCACCAGGACTCTGAAGCGTGCTGGTAAGATTGTGGCTGACCCCTCCCACCCCGGACACAAGCTCTTTGAGCCACTCCCCTCTGGCAGGAGGATGAGGTCCATAACCTCACGCCACATAAACAGTTTTTTCCCCTCCGCCACTAGCCTTCTAAACAAGGCTCGGAATCCATCCTGACTCTCTCCACACCCCACCTCTGGCTCCTCATGCCACTGTACCTACTCTGCTGTAGCGTCCCTTTTCACTACTGTTTAACTTATTTTACTATTTATTTAAATTTATTTTATCGTTATTAATACGTACTGTGTGTATATGTTTATACTTATATTGTTTATATCTTTTTATCCTTCTTATATTTGTATGTGTGACATGCTCCAACAACACCATGACAAATTCCTCGTATGTGCAACATACTTGGCAATAAAGCCCTTTCTGATTCTGATTCTGATTCTCAATTATTAATGGTGGTAAGAATGATCCGTTGGCACAGCTATTGGATTGGACCTGCCCCCACAGTCGGGATATTCAAAGACAGCCAACATCCCACTGTGCTGAATCAAAAGGAATGGAGTATTTACTACTTATGCAGCCTTTTGTACATTAGCCATTAGGGTGTTCTACTGATAGAGAAATATACATAAGGGTCAGCCACAGTTCTATACTTAGGTCCACCCGCCCCCGGGGGGTCTCACATCTCCCTCTGCTTTAATTTGAAATCACTCAGAGGCAAAATGGTAGCTGTTTGATTTATCCCTTATTACATTGCTTCTTAAGAATCTGTCAGGCGGCCTCATGAATTCATTCATCTCCATAAGCTTTCTCAGCGCCACTTAGGCCTTGTGTAATCTGGGTGAGACCCCTTATCACTTCATTTGCACAAGCAGGAGACTATCAATTCCTGTCCAGTATCTGGGCCAGGGGAATTAGAGCAGAGGTGTTTGGATGTGTCCGGACCGAGCTGCAGTGACCAGAAACTGATTACACATTGAAACACCATGCAGGTGTTCCATTCCACACTCTATATTTACAATATTAGTGAGCAGTAGTTAAATATATTTACTGCTTACACTCTTTTCAGTGTAGATCACAATCGACAGGCAATTTTCCACCATGAGTCACTGATGTATTGCCACTGTGAAAAAAGAGACACAAGCATTTAGCTGGTACCTAGCTACACACAGCAGACTCATAAAGGCAGACAATGGCTGAGCTTAATAATAAACAGAATAGATCCCATGAGTGTGGAGGACCCATCAAGCTGGGGAATTTCATTTAATTTCCCCGGGGCCGTCTATGTCTTGTACACATAATTAGAGCCCAACATGCAATGCTCCTTGTGCTTTGTCAATAATTCCCCAAGGAGCAATCAGGACAAGGGTTGGACATGCCTCTGTGACCTGGGCTACTTGCAACAAGCTCAGCCATCTAATTACACTGCATCTAACAAGCAGTGTGGTGGTGGTGGTGGTTGTAAGGGAAGGATGTGGGGGGGAAGGGGACCGGCCTGAGCTCAGGAGCCGACAGTGTACAGCCCCTTCTCAGAGCCCCTGATGTCATTAGGATTGTTTGTGGCTGCCGCCATGCATGCTGGGGCAGCGTTGTCATTCTGAACAAGCCTGTTCTCCATTTCCCTCATTTAGGATCCTCTGCTGTAGTGACTCACAGCCTCTGGTGGCTTACACAGCAGGCAATTAGGTATATGGTCCTCTACAGCAGTTAGTATACATTTCTGTGGTGTATAATAATCTATCTTATATCCATGACTACAAACATTGCTAGAAAACTATTTTAGCCAATGCAAAAGATGATTTACGTCACAAAGTCAAGTAACTAGGACTACCATTGAAAATTAGCCGACTGGCTAACACGTATTTACAGAAATGTTGATTGTCCTAGTAATAAAAACAAATCTTAAATTTTACGTGAGCCAGTTTTCACATTATCTTCACATACTGTACTGTTCAGTTAGAGTTGTTGCTGTATAATTCCCTGGAAATACCTCCTTTTTTTTTTTAGCTCAATAGGGCCATTTAATAGGATCTAATGACTATTGCTGATTGATTGCTGACTTATCAAGCAGAAGGTAAAAATACACAACTCAAATATCGAATCAAACATACACGTGAGAATGTAAGAGCTTGTGCATAAAAGCAAGAAAACTATGTTACAGGGAGAGATTTCTACTAAATTTGTAATCAGTGATCATATGTACTACATTATATCTACCATAGAATGCATTGCAGTCTGCAACCCTGTTAATTTAGTATAATTTACAGTCTTTGTGTTGAGTGCATTGGGTTTGCTTTTGCCATTTGACAAATGGCAGATAGAGAAATCCTTCCTTATTCCCTGGCTGCAGGGATAAAGCCATTGTCTGTGGGTGAGATGAGGTTGCTGTGGAGAGTGGAAAGACAGAGAGCCAGTCAATTCTGAACCAAGTTGCCTGCAGAAATCATTGGCTTGACAAAAGGGCAATGAGGGGGCAGAGGGTTTGTGTGAGAGTCACTGGCCCAGTTGCTGGGAGGGCTTATGTGCAGGTGAGCCGGGCCTTGACTGACATCCGCCGAGCGCAGTGAGAAAGTTTAACCTTGGCGTGTCGGAGAACTCACTCTCAGCAGGGAGAGAGGGCAGATATAAAGACAGTGACAGGAAGAGAGAGCGCGTGAGAGAAAAGAGATAGGCGCTGCAAAGGGCTTACTGCATAACAACAACCATTTTTTTTTTATAAGCTGGCCTGTTTCCAGAGACACTAGTTTGAACCCAAGGTCTTACGGCATGTATTATTAAAGACTGGTAACTGGCAACACTGCCTCATAAATAGAGATGAGGACAGACACCCGAGGAGCCGGGGTGCTGCTCAATCTTGATCGGCCACAAATCCACCGGCCTAACATGACCCAGAGGGTTCTACATGTATACAGTGTGCCACAGCACACTCTTCTACCCAGCAGCCCTCCGTTTGGTTTCTGTCATTGCACCTGACCAACGGCACCACATGAAGTAAATTCATTAAAGCGCACGTCAATTGCATAAAAGATGTACGTAATTTAGTTTGACTCAACATGTTTGGCAGCATGGGTGTTATTTTTGGCTTAGAGGTTAGGCCAATTTCAACAGTGCTGCTAAAACAACTTAGTGACATTATTAGAAATATGGGGAGAGCTAATGATGTGCTTAACAGATGGCTATGAACATAGTTCAATCAGTTACCAAGAATAATATGCCATGCCTTATATATCCTATTGATAAAAGAGTCTCGCTGCAAGAAGACTAATTGTTATATCATGTGTGCACAACTTCAACAGCGGAAAACATCTGCCACATTCTCCTCTCTCATTTCTTAGATACAGGACATAACATTTCTTTAACTGTGGTTTTGTTTTCACTCCAAAACCTCTCTGTATGTGGCCAATCTCATAAAGGCTTTGATATATGTACACAATTTGCCTGAGACATTTTTCTTTTCCAGGTCAGGAAAGATGGAAATGGATTTTTTTCCACAGGAGTGAGCATCTCAGTCAAACAGCATATTTATGGTTTCTTTTGTTGCTGATTGAATTATTTTCCATTCCCTGTGTTCTCAGCTTGCGCTGGGAATTGAATCATTGCCTTTGAAACATGATTCACTGCTGCAACTGTTTTTTTCCCCCACCATTCAATTTCAAGGACCTGGCAACCTTGTCCTATTCAAACGTGTGCATTATTACCTTTTATTGTTGGCCATAAATGAATGGTGAGGCTGAGCCCTCCAGAGGCAAGTGTAACACCTTTGGGCTTGTATAATATCACGTCTCAAGCTAAGAGTCAACCTTCTACAATCCCGTGTCTCAACATCAAAACGGCCATGCCCAAAGCTATCAGAAAGCATCACAAGGTAATCTAAAAAGCAATAGCAATGCTTATTGTGGATCCAAAAAAGTTTTTGATTGCATTCCACAAGCTTTTGAATAAAGGTGCCTTTGAGTGTCTGCACCTTTACAAAAAGAATAATCACGGTACTGCTGTGTCAATGTAATCAGCATGGGTCCAAATACTTCAACCACAACTTTAATAACTTGGCTTCTTTTGACCATTCAACAAATATTTAACAGACCAACACATTTAACATAGCAGAGTTTACACATTCCTGCCGTGCCTGGGAAAGGTCTCATATAAACTCAGACACGTCTGATAAATACAGAGCAGCAGGATGCCTTTTTAAACTGTAGACACCTTATCAGACTTTAACCGTTCCTGCAAGCAGATTGAATGCCAATTGTAAGCAATTGCGTAAATATTGAGTTTAGTCAAAGGACGTTGATTGGCTGTGCTGATGGGGGAAATGTGAGCGCAGGACTGAATTGCCAGCACTGTCCTTTCTTGGTAACTTGCACTGCTGGCAATCTGTTGGTGGACATTTGAAGTAGTGAGTGAAACTAAGGGTTAAGGGTTCCCACATTCACTTTGGTAAAAAGTTTGTGTTTGGTAATTTAAAACCCCAGAGGTGTGATATTCGTACTCATTTACACATTTTTAAAACTGAATGCTGAACATCAGTACAAACACTGACCTGATCATTCTTCTGAGTGAGACGTGTTGACACTAGGACACAAAGAGGGCCAGAAAACTGGGACGCTTTCATGATAGAATTTTAAACTTTGAAGGCTATTCATCAACTTTCTAAAAGCTTTCAAGGCCTTCTTTTATTTTTATCATACCAAATGAAATTAAAGACCTTACTTTAGGTGTTGGTTTTCTTTATCTTTCTCCGGTTGGTGACATGGATACACAACATTAATGGGATGTTGATTACCGTCCACATCTGATGCTGTGAGTGTTAGCAAGTGGTGATGAACTGTGATAAAATTAAGAAATTACCTGCTGGGACAATGAGGGGTTGCAAGCTGGAGCTAGCTACTGTAAATGGGTCACAGTGAACGTAGAGGAGGAAGGAGGAGGGACAGAGCCCCAGAGGCAAGCAAGCCTGCTCAGTCTCAAGTCTTGTCTAATGCAACACTTGCTACGCTGGTGAAACAACACAAGCTAGTTTTTGTTGAGAATGTGTTGTGTGCTTGAAGATTTGTCGCACTTAAGTTACTTAGAGCGGTGTTATATTTAAGAAACCAGGTGAGGAAAACCAGCAAAATGATCAAACCAAAAGGTTAACTAAATTTCACCTACAGTTAACACCTCAAAATAAGCCCGAGAAGTCTAAATACAAATTACATCCACAGTTTATCAACACGTAAGGGCACATGCCCAGCAATGGTGTAAATTAAGACTAACAAGATGCAATCTGTTGCCAGGGAAACATTACACATATAAATAACCTGTGTAGA
The DNA here is from genome assembly GCF_008315115.2 of Sander lucioperca. NCBI lineage: Eukaryota > Metazoa > Chordata > Actinopteri > Perciformes > Percidae > Sander > Sander lucioperca. The sequence continues at coordinate 5,401,781 of NC_050185.1, forward strand.
GCATTGACAGGCTGACATCTTCACCTCATGTCACCATCTTATTTCAGAAGAAAAAAGGCACATGGAAATTTGTGTCAATTAGCCGCTTCCATTTAATTAGCAGTCAAAGGTCAGTCAGTCAAAGGGTGAAATGTCTCTCCTCTGACCTTTTCTCCTGTGGCCTTACACTCCACAGTGTCATTAGTGAGGGGCGGGATGAATTGCACTAAGAGGGAGGTTGGGAGGGGGGGGAGGAGAAGGGGAGGTCACAGGAGGAGGACAGGCGTGTGGGTGTGTGCATGTTTGTGCATGTGTGGGACTGTCTAGGGAGTGTTGCTGCCTGCTGACCTGGTCATCCATCAGACGGGGTCCATCCATCCATCCACCCCCACCCCCTCCCCTTTCCCCACCCAGGGCCCATCAGCGCGGCTCTCTGCCAGGCCTGGAATCTCCACATTAATTTCTCATCTGTGGCACCCTAATGAGCTCCGCCTGCTCGTCCACCTCTGAGACCCTACTGATTATCAGACGGGGGGGGCGACCATTTGTCAATGGCAAGAGGTGGCATTTACATGGCTGACCTTGCTGCCAAGGAGAGAGGAATCAGAAAATGGAGAAGCGAGAGGAGTAGGAAATAATAGAAAAGAAAAGCAATCAACAGCTGTGGAGCTCCACGCTGTTTGCCATCATGAGGCCTGTGTGAGACCATCCTTATTAATGGTAGTGAAGGTGGGGTGGATTTACGCTTTATGTTTTAAGGGTCCAAATGTCAATCTATTTATCTGTCTGTCCTTCTCTGGTGAAAACAGGTTGAGGTAGCAAACCTCGAGAAATAATTCAGAGGAACTTGTTAAATGACTTGTCAAAGGGGAATATGCTTGTTCCTTTTCTTTTTATCAACGTTTGAGTGTGTGTGGAGGCGAGCTGAGGGCCTGTGTGCACGCACCTCAGAGGGAGCAGGGATTTGCCGGTTATTGGATGGAGGAGAGCGGTGTAGGTCTGTGACACCCGCTAACCTTGGCCAGGACTACTGGGACTCCGGGGGTATCCATCACTGTGGCAGCCCCGAGACCCAGACCGGGGGAAAAGCCACAGAAGTTGCCGGGGGAGGGAAAAAAGCTAGTAAAAATTTAATGCACTCCGCAGAGCGGTCATGTCATACTTGGTTATGGAAAATAATCCCAGATGCCTGCAGTGCTAAAATGGAGCTGTAATGTGCTCGCCTCCTAACCCAGCCTGACAGCCATGATGTACGACTACTATTACCGGAAAATATCACTTCAACTAACCCGTGATCCGGCTCCGCTAAGGGTCATATTATCCATGAGGAACAAATTACACTCCCCCAAAGTAAATACAAATTTCCTACACTGACTGGGTACAAAGCGCAGAGGGGGGAGGGGGCAGGCGGGAACGTTACCTATGACAACGCTCTGCAGAGTGACAAGGATGATAAAATACATGACAAATCACTGGCTGACATGGTACTCTAGCGCAATCAGCCTCAGCCTCGGCCTAGCGAGCACCCACTCAAGCCTGTAAACACTACTCTCTTCCTTTGGAGGGGGCAAAACACATAATCTTTTAACGCTGACAAGTTGCTCTCTCCTTTTTATTACTCATCCTTCCCACTGCGGTGGAAAGAGGGAGGGTTGGGGGGGGGGGGAGGATATAAAATGGTTTTATGTACAGTGCTGCCGAGTGATTGAGAAACTCTTCTGCTGTAATTGCCTGAGGGGAAACGCAGTAAAACAATAAAGGAAGAGAAACAGCAAATATATTACCAGTTCAGATCTTTATTTTATGTCAAGGACAAACAGGTTCTCTCGGCTGCTCTAAAGCACCCATTCAGATCCCTCGCCTCCAATAAGAGCAAAGCACAGCAAATTACAGCACTCCGTTGCATGGCCATTAATAAGACGCAAAATGGCATTTGCAGCTTGTGGCTGCTGATAGAGCGAGTAAATAACACTTAAAGGTGTGGTCTCTATAAAAAAAAAAAGCCCAGAGGCAAGGGAAAGAGAAATAAAAAAAGCCATAAAGTGATAAAGTCCTGCAGATTACAGCACAGAGTCATTGTCTTCACAAAAGGCCTAAGTAACACGACTGATGAACAGTTAAGCTGGAGAAAGCACTTCAGCACTAGCAGATATTCATACTAAACTGTTTGACTGGCAGTTTCAAGGTGCCACTTACTAGCAAAAAATCACTTAAGCATTAGCAAGTCCAGACAGAGTGAGTACCTGAGTGCTCTTGACAATATTACAAAGACTGCTAAGACGAGGTGCAGACATGTGCCGAAAAATATTATTGTTTAGAGAATGTTCAGTGCATACATTTTTGAAAAGTAAAATTAAAGAGGCAGGGTTGCATTTACTGTACATTCATAAAGTATTTTTCTGAACGTGTGTTACTTAGCTGGATCATACACATGTTGAGGCTAAGGGGATGTTTCACAGCCCCTCCTAAAAGATCTCAGATGGTGGAAAACCTGTTAGTTTTAACTACACCATGAAACGAGGCAATGCTAACGCGGTTTTGGTGGCTGCACATGTAAGACACCTGAGGCTATGGGGCTCTTTTCAGTGTGTCCTGCCAGTAAAGTGGAGCATCCTAACTGGGAACAAGCTGCTCAAAATGAACAGGCCGGTCCTACCTAGACTTAATAAAAATGACCACCTGATCCTGCCTGGATCCACCAAAAAGGGTAGAGTGTGGAGAGGATGAATTCAAGAGCAAATTTTGCTGACTGACTGGGTTTCAGGAGAGGAAGATGGGCCAAGCCACACGACAGCAACAGACAAACGTGAACAATCCTTGCCAGAAAAAGCTTTGAGAGGTTTTTGGCCCCTCAGCAGGTGTTTTTTCTTGCATCCTACTGCCAACTTAGAAACCACATGATTCCTAAGTGGCCCAGTGTACAGTATAGGATGAAAAGAAGGCAAATCATCCCATTTTACACTTGCAACATAATATGAATGAGCAGTAAACAGTGAGGAACAAATGTATATTTTTTGTGCAGATGAGGAATCAGACATGTAGAGACATGCACTCAATGAGACACATTGTCAACCACATTAAATACTGAACACACATACAAAAGTATTTCTGTCATATTGTCCACGTATAGCCTATACCTTCAAAGCAGACGTATTCACCTTTCCCTTCTCATAATCTGAGTTCTGATTGGACTGCTTGATCCTGGCAGAGAGAAAGGAAGAGCAGTGGTAATAGGGGCCTTAGCACAGATGCTAATGATAACACATAAAGAGCTAATAATACCAGTGTTGTGTGACGAGTGACTGCAGTGAGCCTGCCTCCTGCCTGTGTCACACTATGCCATTAACAGGTCATGTTGGTGAGGGCCCATCCTACGGGTCACTTTATAATGAGCAAATGCTCTGAGAGTTTTACTCACACACTCTCACACAAACACACAAGCAGGATTGTGTGCACACATACTTTGAGATGCGAATAGCTGTCTCTTATCAGAGTCTGGCAGCTCCCGCCGACACGGCAGAGGCCTTCTACACCAGGCAGAACATGATTTCTCCTGGGAACACTTTTTCCATTTCCTGCTTTTGAAGGGAAACTAAATAAGCAACATTGGTCCTCATCTGAATACATTTGACCCATTAAAAATGACTCTGTGCTCCCACCCTTTTCTGTGCTGCAGTGTTAAAGTAGACCGTGTCGCCCACGGAATGCAAATGACAACAGTGGCAGTGGGTCTAGCGTGCCCGGCGCCTGGCAGGTGCAGATAGCGGCGGAGGTGACATGGACTGAGGAGGGGGTAAAAGTGTTGAGTGGGAGCTCCAATTAGTCCCTCACATTGAGGAAGAACACATGAGTCAGCCCCTGTCATAGGGATCCCCTATTTACTAATTCACTCCTCTGTTACTTTAACACACAATTAATCAATGACAGGAAGGTGTAGTCGGAGCTGTTCATCAGGAGCGTAACATGAGCCAGGGTGAATTAATACAGTCACTGGGGGGATTACAGCTTACCGTGCTCTCTCTCTCTTCTTGAAACAAAAAGGAATTGCCACCGAGACAGGAGCAATTTAAATCGACAACACTGAGTAATGGCTCAATTTGCTGCACAGTCTAAACACCACAAGCAAATGGCATTACTAAATCATGAGAGTGGATCTAGATCTCTGGTTAGAAGTTGTTGGATGATATCGCTGCTCTTAGAATCTATGAGGTACCTTCAAACACTGAATACCTGGATATTATAAATGGAGCTGCACCAAATACTTAAAACAGATGCGTAAGTACCAGGGATGGACTGGGACCAAAAATCAGCCCTGGCATTTGGCTCAGACCGGCCCACCACACAAGATCACAAATACCACCCGTCCTTGCGCTCCCCTGAATATGTATACCAACTCCTACTCCTTAAAACTACTAACGCCGTTAGTAAGCAAGACTCAGTGAGAGTTGACACATTAAATATTTTTTAAAAAGTGCCATTTATTAATACAATAACACGGTATACTCCTCACTGTTTTATCAAAACAAAAATATACACTGTATATATATATATATATTTATCATTTCAGGACTGAAGAGGACCTGTGCTTTAATTTGAAGAGGTCTATCATGAGTTTTTGTCTGCCAATGCAGATAGAAAAGCTACAATTCTCGTTAAGAAAGTTTGCATGATGTCCAACGTTTATCTAGGCTACTTTAAGGACACAAATGCACAAGCTTAAGGTTTGATGAACCTTAAAGTGGTGTTTTGCTTATTATTAAGATGTAGGCTACGTTTGTTGAATGCAAGGTAGCCTAATAATAATAAATGGTGAGAACATCATCAGTCAAGACTCAGATACCCGCACACTTAGCCAAACTAATGCAATCATACAGTAGCATGCCTACTTATTTTATTGTTTTGTGTTATCATCAACAGTTTGTCCACCACTCAGTTTTTGGCTCAGTTTTATCAAGGGGCAAAGTGTTTTAAGGGGAGTTCTGCTTACCACAGATTCTACCCTCACTCCCTCATCTCTGTCCCTCTCCTCCTGAGTCTCCTCACTGTGCATGCTACTGCCGCCGACACCGACACCACCACCACTATCATCAGCCACGGGAGCTGAAGAAGGTCCTGCTACTGCCGAAAACATGTCTGTCAATTTGACACAATTGGCAGTGTCTAGCTGAAGGGCCTGTTTCTTTTTCTCACGGAGCTTCTCTGCACCTCCTTTGCAGCAGTGATGCAGCATGATCTCTATCACTATTCTAGCCTGGCAGATGCACACTGAAACTGCATGCAGTTGTCCTGTTACCGTGTGTTTATCTTTCGCGCCGTGCACCGTTACGGACTAGTCCATTTCATTGTGAAAGTAGGGGGTGTTTGTGTAGGGACAGAAAACCTCTATGTGATATTTTTTACTTTTGGGCCAGCCCAGTGTCAATTGAAAAAACAATGGGCCGCCGATCTAGGCCTAGAACTTTTATGGGCCGGACAAAAAAAAAAGTAAAAAAAAAAAAAAAAAAAAAGTGTCGGCGGTTGGCCCAAAAAGCACGTTGGCCCACCGGGAAAGTGCCCGGTATGCCAGATGGCCAGTCCACCCTTGGTAGGTACTTACAAGCACTTGGATATTATAATACATAAACTTTGCTTTGACCACATGTGGCAGCCATTATTAAAACGGTACAGCTGCACTTTTTAAGACCAACAATGCAGGTATACAGAATGCCATGATGTCTTATGGTTGTTTTTAAACGTGCTATATAAATAAAATTGAACTGAACTGAACTTATACATCTATTTTTTCTCTATTTCCATAGCTATCTAGTTTGAGAGTAATTTGATCTTGCTAAAGATTTGATAGCCTTGTTGTAGTGGCCCATAAAGTAATTGAGGTGAATCAGGCTTAATTTGACATCTTCAAGAGAAAATGACAATAATGGACGCAGTTTTAGCTAAGCCATGAATATTCTGTATTAGCATTCACTATTTTACCTTTGAATGTTTTCTTGCTCCGCTCTCTTTAGATTTTTAACCTCGTTTATCCTTTTGTATTATATTAATTATTGTATATGTAATATTTGCACACTTACACTCCCAAGACGTAGAGGTTAGGCAATTACCACTGTATCATTTTGTCCTGCTTATGACCATGTGTCTCTAAAACTCATTTTCTGATTGGCCTGAACTCTGGTGTGTGATTTCACAGTCCCAAGATGACAAGAACAGGCAATATTGGCTGAATCTCAGTTTTCTTAAACGGTTTCTTTACTTGCTTCCCTTTCTCGGGTCTTGGTCCGTCCCACCGAGGAAGCATGGGAGAAATGGAGGAAATCATGCGAGGACAGAGGAAACGAGGAAATTGTTATAGAGGGATGAGACGTCCTTTCCTCTGAAGCGCCACGTGAGCCAGCTGTATGGGCGGCATTAGCAACCCTTTCAGCTCCTCAGAGATCCATCCTCAGGGCAGGAATAAGAGCTTAGAGACAGCCTTCACGAAGTAGGGCCAGAACAACTTCCGGTTCAAGCGAGGAGTGAGGCGATATCAAATAAGAGAACTGAAATTCAGCCCTAGGGGACACTATAACCTCACCTCAAGCATCAGCCCAAACTTTTGACTTTCAAATCAGTACACTACTGTACTGGAGATTTTTTGGGGTTAGCATTACAAGGCTAATTTGACCATTTCAAGTGAAAATTTAAGATTTTTTAAATCTGTAGAACTTGTTTGTTGGTGGCCGATTGTGTTTCCCTGCAAATATTTTGTTTATTTATTTTTTGGAATACTGCACCAAAAGTGAGAGAACAAGACCATAAACTTCTCAGCACATATAAGACGGTATTACACCACAGGAAGATGCTATAGATCTTGACAGGTGAAGATGTTATAACTGCATATAAATAATGCAACTAAGCGATCGTGTTACTTCTTATTAGCAAAAGAGTGTCTCAAAAACAGACAGATGGGTAAAAAGATAGATGATAGACATATAGATAGATATACTGTACAAACACAAGCACTGTACTTAATACTTTGATATGCTAGTCAGTGCTAGGTTTTAAGCAAAAGAAAGCCTGCACCCTCAGCCCTGGCTGCCACAGCAGTCTCATTTCAATCCTAAAAACCCAGAACAGTTCGATTTAGATTTTGCACATCATTAAGTCATTTATAATTAATGCACAGCTAATTAAGGCTTTCGCATAATTATTAACAGGATGTTTAATTCTAATTACATTAAATTCTCTGCCTTAAAGAGAGTCTAATATTTGAATTTTATGAAACCCGATAAAGGATGCCTGAAATGATCCAAGCACATTTAGTAGTATATGAAAATCACTGACTTACCTTGTCGTCTTGGTCACTCTCTGTGTCACACTGCGAAAACAAAGAAAAAGAAAGGCACAGCTGAAAATGAGGAATAATACATCTACATTCTTGTTTTATATTTGTCACTGATTAGATTGTATTCCATTTCAACACACGTGAGTGACATGATTTAATTTACTTTGCAAATGGCATATGCTGTTTAATGACAAAGTATCACTCTTATATTCAGTGTGTGAATATCATCAGATCACTTCATTAGCTGACACAAGCACCGGAATGTGAAACAAAAAGCATTTCTCATGAGCAGCCGTGCCCTTGTTAACATTAAAACCTATGCGAAACTCAGACGGAGCTGGAATCTCAAACACTAACCGCCACTAGAATTATAATTCCATGATGATGTGGGCTCCTGCTTGAGGCTGGGGATGGAGAAATGACGGGAAGAGGAAGGAAACTTTGTAATGGAGGGAGGAAAAAGTGGTTGGATTTCATTTTTTCTTTCCAATTTCAATTTCAAGGTCCACTTAATTCTTTATCAACTAATTAGTGTGATGCTGGGTGACTGGCGGCCCTCAACGTTGTGCATATGGCTGAGGTGCAGAGAAGCACTGGAGTCGGTAATGAAGAAGGCACTGGGGGGGAATATGGGCAGGGGTTGGCACAGTGTGTGTGTGTGTGTGTGTGTGTGTGTGTGTGTGTGTGTGTGTATGTGTGTGTGTGTGTGTGTGTGTGTGTGTGTGTGTAGGCAGGGGGACGGGGAGTGCAGGGAGGGGTTGGTGGGTGTCGATTAAAGTAGGGAGGGAGTGAAGGAAGGGGGTGAAATGATTGACAGCCCAGGGATTGAGCGACAGAAGGCCGTTTTTTCTATCGCTCCTTTTTTTTCTTGCTTCCATCTCTTGTTTTTTGCTGATCTGGAGCCCTGCAGAGCTCAAAGGTAGCTGGCTGGGCTCGTGGCTGGTCTGTTTCTGAAGCTGGATGGTAAAAAAAAATGGGCCTTTGCAAGCTCAGCAGGAGCATAGCATCCAATTTACAGGCCTGTCCCACGCGGCCCCAGGGGCCGCCTGCGGCACACTGCCATGATGGTCAGCTCCAGCAGCTCATAAATTATGCAGAGGCAATAAACGCACTGGGCAAACACTCCTCAGACATTTTCCTGCTCTCCATTTCTCTCCCACTGTCTTTCTCCACCACCCAGAACATTCCATCCCCCAGTTTAATACAGCCAGCAGCCGCATAGATTGTCAACTGGAAGAATAAATAAGGGTAATGAAAGACGAGTGTATGTGTGACACGTGAATGTCTGTGTAATGCAAAAAGCTACACACTGTGTGCATTTATGCACATCTATTCTAGCTTGTGTCGGCCAAGTATCGCTCTCTCTCTCTTGTGGCCTCCCGCACAGCACTGACTGATGCAGCAGCAGACAAGATCTGATGAGCAGTATTAGCCATCTCGACTGCTTCCATGTATTCAGGCCTCTCAGAATGTGAAAACAGTAATGCGACCGAGCACTCATTAGCTGCTTCTCTGCCTATGCACACTACACACCCGGGAACACAGGCATGCAAGTGGTTCAAATAATGGACGTCATTTGAGTTTTTCCATTGTGTTGTGATCCATGAAAAAACACTACCAGCCTTTCTTTCTTGTGTTCCCCTTTTTTTCTCTCTCCCTCCTTTCCCTGTTCGCTGGCTGTGCAGCCAATTGCTTTGATTGCCAAGATAGAAGCCGGCTGGAATGACTTGCCCTTGCTTGTGAAGCAAATGGAACATGCTAATGGAACTCATCGTATTACCCGATGCAAAAGTGCCATAGCTCATTACTTTAAGATAAAAGGATATCATTGTAGACGGCAAGCAGAATTGACTTTCTGTGCTGCGACTTGATGATGATTTAATCAACTGCTCTCTTTCACTTCTCATCCCTACGCCTGTCGCTTTCGCAGGTGCCACTAAGCGAGGCACTCACACGGCTAGTGGGGGAGAGAAAAGAAAAGAAATTGCTGTCATTATTTTTTTCTCGGAATAGAGGTATGCAAATTTCCCAGAGCGTCAAAGGGTGGAAAAAAGGGAAAACTTAATAAAATGGAAATACCTTTATAATGAGCAAAGTAAAAAATCCTGAGATCAGGCCTGACAGGCAAGGGCAGGCAATTTGATCGTCCTTACAGTGCAGGCGCCAAAGCTCCCTTGAACTCGCTGCTCAAGTATAGAGCAAAAAGTAACAAATAATAACATCTCTAAAAGATTAAAAACACATCTCAGGCATACAAACAAGTCAGAGCTGTCACTCACTGATAAGTGATCATAGTAAACTAATGCGTTGCCTCATACATAAAGCAACCTGAGGCGGGGGAGAAGAATCCCTGCGTATCTGGAATTTCTTCCCTCCTTGTATTTCTACCTACTGACTCTTACATTGGAAACGGAGATGGAAAGCTAGAAAGTCTTGGCTTTGCACTTGTAAATGTTATGAATTATTGCTACACCTCATCATTAATAACTGAGGCATGGTATAGTTTTAGGAGGTAAGCATAAGCTCAACAATTCTGTTATTGCTACTGATGGGTGAGCATATAAATCTGCAGAGCTATGGTTAACTGTAATGTCAAAAACACTTTATACCAATCCTGAGAAGCCATGTCTAATGAAAAGACATATGCCAGAGGGTTAAAATGAATAGATTATCCTGAAGAGAGAAAAAACACAACAACAATGGTGCTATTGAGATCAATGGAATAAGTTCCCTGACAGGCGGTAGGAAAGGGGTCTTATTTAAAGCAACATTCATGCACAATAAGGAAACCATTAGTCCTGGGAGGGGGCTGACAAAGAAAAGTGATACTCTATCCAGGCCGACTGCTATTTACACAGGGCCAGCATTATACTGTACAGCTCGACCCCAGTGTTAAGTTTAAGTAACACAGGAATGTCAAACATTAGCATCAGCTCTAAGAGCTGTTGATGTTGGCCTGTATCCGGAGCACTTCTGATTGCCCCGCTGCTCTCACGCGGGCCTCTCCTTTGGCTGAGTGCTCTTACAAATTTCCCTGCGCTCAGTCCAAGCATCAAGCCTTTTGTTTATATTGGTCTGAAAGCAGGAGTAAATTATTCTTGTCCTAAATCCTCTCCAGCTGAGAGTAATACTGGCTCAATACAAGGAAAACATAAGGAGCCATGGGCCGAATGCTAAATGCTGCAGCTATGCTATCGTTCATAGTAGCGGGGCACACCAAAGTCTCCTCCTCGAGCTACCCACAGAAAAATGTCTGTACTAAAAAGGTAACCACATCACACAGGGATGCGTGCAAAGCAACTATGCCATGTTCCCTTTTCCAACATAACCTTCTGGAAATCCACTGGTCCACAAATACTAACAGATGTTAAGTCGATCAAGAAAAAAATGGCATGCATAACTGATAATTCTGAAGGCAAACAGTGTGTGTAACAGGCTTTAATTTTGTATGTCTCTGGTGTTACAAGTTGTCTCTAATCTAATATTTTCGAAAATGGCATCTCATTGAGTCTGGATCTGTGATGGATGCGTATGGTCACCCCTATGACTGACATTAGCCTCAGGTTCTGCTGGTTTCTATCCATGGCCTTAGAATTAATTATGGTTGATATGGGCTTCATTAAAGCGCCCCGTTGCACAGAGGATAGTGTCTGTTTATCAGCCTGAGCCAGGTTGTCCTGCAGGATGGCTGAATGGGTTAAAGCCCAGGGAAGATGCCAACCTGCCTGCATGCCTGGGAGCTGGAAAGACAGCATGAAGGATGGCAGCCATTGCCAGGGTCAGCTATGACAGTGCCAATTTGATGTGCTGTTGTCAAGGGCTCCTCATTCCCCCCTCCCAACAGCTCCTTCCTGATATAGTTGCGCGTCCTGATGGGTTTCTGATGCAAACAGTCACATGGCAAAATGGTTTTCTCCCCTCCCGCCGCATCCTCCTCCATCTGCTGCTGGGCCTGAGTGCCGCCGACTGCCCGCCTGTCACAGCGTGCGTGGAAATTAGCTGGGGAGGAGGTGCTCGCTTGTGCTAATTACATTTTAATCATTGGAAATGTGTTGGCAAATCAAGCCTTGATTGCCATCTTGGAGCCCAGTGTTCCTCTCTGCAGGTTGGGGAGGGGGGTGGGGGTTTGTGGGGCTAGGATGTGGCTGAGCCCAGACACGCCAAACTGGACACCTCACTCTCCACCACAACTTGATATGGCGGCATGCCTGGCCTCCCACTGGGTAGAGGCTGTGCCACATTATTCATGGGGAATAGAGGAAGACCGGCATGGCGAAATGGGGATCTGTGCCACGCTTATTCTCAAATCCCCCACTCACACCTCCCGTACCCCTCTCTCTTTCTCACCCACACATTACACAGTCTGCCAGTCCCGCCACTGTGGATTGAGGAACAACAAATAGAGCCTGGCAGGAAGAGACTGATGAGCTCAGGGTTTGCTACACAGCACCTGCATCGGTGCACAAAGCTGGAGCAGCAGGCCCCGTCACAATATGCTCACAAATTACTTTCTTATAAAACAGAAATAAAAAAAGAGAAACTGACTTGGCTACATCAAATTTAGACTTTTTCAGAAACAAATAATCTTAAGGTTGGCAACATAAGTATGGTTGATACATGTTGATGACTGGAGATACAGATATGGTCCAGTTTGTTAAGCTGTACCAGACACACCAACATGGCCATTATGCTCAACTGCCGGCTTCATGCAGCTCCTTCACCCGTTGTGACTTGTGATATTAATGATGATCTTGCCGGAACAGACCTTCTGTTACAAAGCCCCTTTTCCTTGGTCAGTGTTAACCACTGCTACACTACAGACTGGCACTGTTTTTTTGGTTCATTACGAGTGTGAATCAAAACACACATACGCCCAAACGTACACTGTGACCAAGTGGCTTCACACTGGAGTGAACCTCAAACTAGAAATAAGACCAGCAGACACACACTTCATAAAACGATATCCATACTGTAAAAGTGCAGTTAAGTAAATGCACCTAAAAGTTCAGTGAGTGAAAGGGGAAATTCAACATGACATGCCTGACTGGGACAGATCATTAAAATAAGGAGAGTTCTGAGGCGATGACATCGAACATCTAATTTCCACAGCATCTGCTTGATGTCGAACTGTCATATAAAAGTATGTTAGGAAAGAGTAGACCTAAATCAGAAGGAAAAGAAAACAGCACAGCTTGAGTGTTTGAGACAGTCTATATGGTCACATAAGGCAAACGCCTCTTTCATTAGCCAAGAATGTTTCGTCAGGGAGGACCAGACGTCTGTCTGGACTAATATAGCCAGGACTGATCCACATGTGTAGCACTGGCCAAATGCAGCAGGCCAACATCTGAATGCAATTTCCCTTCAAATGTTAAACTTTATCCAGTAGATATTCAATTTGACCGCAGACTCTGGATCCCACTCACTGGGGCAGGGGAGCTAAAGGAGGGACGATGGCGGGAGGAGGGCAGAAAAATGAAACCGTCCATAAAATAATAACAACTTTATAGTCTTTGACCTCTGTTTCAATACTCTGGAGTACATTCTTTTTATGTTTTATTTCAGTGGACTGTGCCAAAAATTACTAAAAGAATATTTGAGAAAATGTCTAAACCTGACTCTTCTTATTACGGATTCCATATTGCTAAATCTCTAACGGTTTACATTATAATAGCACCAATAAAGTCACATCAGAGAGTTGGCTGTGCAATATCTGCAAAAGGACTCCATGTTGAGGTGTGAGCACAGAAGTGACAAAAGCCCCGTCTGAAACGCAGATACACAGACACGTTCACACACTTCTGGCTGCCTGGGATGAAAAGATATGTTCAGAAGGCATACAGGTGGTGTATGTGTATGGTGCTTTCTGTTTGAGTGTGGAGGAAGGTAGATATTTAACTCAACCGGAGATGTGGCAGCGTGCTACTGAAGTGATGCTTGGCAGAAACAGATGTTGCCGCAGGGTAAACCTCTCTGTTGATCAGTCCCATCCACCCACCCAACACGCACACACCTGACAAGGACCAGGGTAGGGAGGGAGGAACACAGAGGTGCAGCACTTTGCTTTCTTAAAAATCCATTTGTTACACAAGCAAGTTTCAGTATCTCTCCTTCTAGAAGCATCTCAATGCGGATCTCCCGGCAACAGGCGCCTGAAGGTGGGAAGTGTTTACTGGTTATCTGATAGAAAGGGAAAAACATAAGACACGGCTGCAGCACACAAGTGTGGGCGCATACAAAAACACCCACAAACACACACCTTAGCTCATCCCAACCCGGCACTGTTTCCATAAACCAATAGGGGACTGAGGCACGAAGCAGGTGGTAGATTAATCAAAGATTAATAGAAGGATTTTGAGATAATTACATACATCAAGTAGCATTGTTTGTGCAGTTATGGTGACTCCCCTGAGATGAGTCCTCTTGGTGTGTATTTTAAGTACCCCACATGCTAGACATTAACAATGATGGGATTTTGCATCTTCATTACATCAATCTGGCCATACACATAAAAAAATCAATTTGTGGATTGCTCCTAAAGAAGCACAATTCCCTGTGTATATTAAAGACAAACTGGATTTCTGTACCAGAAGAAGTGCCATGATGGAAGCAGTGAAATTCAGGATTGTGTATTGAACCTCAATAGTTTTAGTATCGACTGAAATGTGTCCGTAGCACCAAACGTTGAAAACTGCCAAATATAAAAAGCTGGCACTGAACTCAAATTCACACTTACTCAATTTCTGAGTTACATCAATCAATTTAGACTTTTACTTTAGACAAGATTGGTGTGTTTTAATATTAGTACTGACAACTGACACCATTGTATTTTATATTGTATCCTATCAGCAGTTTATATATATATATATACATACACACACACATATGTCCATATATACACATATGTACATATATACATACACACATACATACATATATACATACACACATACATACATACATATATACACACATACATATATATATATATATATATATATATATATATATAAGGACCCCTTATATAGAAAATAATCTCTGTCGGCCACCTCTAGTATTATTTATGACAATCATAGCTTGCATGTTCTTGGATGTATGCTTAACTACAGGCAGCAACCCTCTGTTGTCAAGAGATATAAACCTCATCAGCTTCCCTCAACTCCCACTTGCAGCCCTCCCTCCCTCCCTCCCTCCACACTGACTCATAGCTGAGGGGGGAGAAAAACATCAGGATTAGGTTCTGTGCCTCTAATCACTTAACTCCTCACACCTGATGGCACACTATTAACTTTGACTGTCTCCAGTGACCCCGTGGGTCGTTGCCCATCACATCAAGTTTTTATTAGGGAATTTTCCTCATCATTAGCCATGGCCTGGAAACGAGCCATTAATATTCATAGTGGCAAACCAAAATGAGGTCCCACTGATTTTCCATCATCCAAGCTATCTGCGCAGCTGCCGCCGTTAACAATCACCCCGGCGCTGCGCATTTGCCACGTATCATTATGGGGCTCCATAAAGCTCTCTCTCTGGGTCTGCAATGATGGGAAGGAGAGCAAGGTGGAGGAGGAGAAGGAGAAAAGTGTGAGGCTTGCAGCCAGCTGATGCCCGTCTGAAAGAAACCTCCCAGATCTGCCAACAATCTGCCTGGAAGTCTCATGCATAAAGGCCAGCACTGTCAGTGCTAACAACCCCTGCAAGCTCTGCCAGGGACACAGCTGAGATACTGAGTTCCCTCAGTGCTCTCACATCAGAGCACACATTGTTCATCAGTCTGTAATAGCAGCTAGGAATGCATCGCTTTGGAAAGGTTTAAAATCACTTCCACAAGAATTCTCTATTAGATATAATATATAATTCTCGTTATTTTCCAATGAATACTAAATGAAAAACCCAGTTACCATTGTGTCATTTACAAAGCAATACATCCTAAAAGAAATACAATATTTAGATTTTCCAGGAGTTCGTTCTGATATCTCTTCAAAGTAAGAGGCATTTAACTCGGCAGGATATCAGAACACCAGGAGTCTGAGTAAACACGTCCCATGGATCCAAAATGGCTGCTCGTGTTTCCACAGATTGCAGCTCGTCATCAAAACGATCCACCCAGCTCGTGCCTCTGCTTCTCTGTTACCAGAGAAGGGCATCTCACATCTCAGATGCCAGCAAGAGCAGGTGCTCAGGCTCCACACGGTGTGTGTGTGTGTGTACACACAGGCCTGATAAGGTGCCTCAGAGCAACAATGTCCCAGGCATCTCCTGCTGATAAGACTCCTCTCTCTTCCCTACTCACCCGAGCTGAGACTAAATTTCCCCGATGCAAGGTAAGGCCTCCTATGTGTCACGAGTGGGAGCAGCAATTAAGAGGCAACACCCTGACAGGTAGATATAAACGTCCCCCTTTTGCTCTTACGCTAGGCTACGTCCCACGGATGTGAGGTCAGTGCTCCTCACTGAATTCAATATGAAAATGATAACTGCACATCAGTTATGTGAGCTTATATGTGAGAGTCAGTCTGACAGGTAATTTAGTTTACATATTATATTTCTGGTGAATGCTGGATGTTATTAGTTGGGAACTGTTAAGTTGCCTGGGAATGAAAATGGTGTCTTGATTTTATAAACAGATTGCAAATTCAACAACTTTCAGTAGAATGAGGACATAAGGTGAGACACCAAAACAGATGCAACTGCTTCAGCACCGTCTTCCAAATAATTAGAGCTGCGGTGACAAAAACACTTTGTTATTCTCCTACTATGATTTGCTAGCTGTCGCAGTGTACATCTGAGTTGCCTCATTATACAGAAAGTAGTCAAATAAAAGCCGACACCGCACACTCCTGTCAGGATTCTGTCTACCACACATGCAAACAAGCGCAGATGAATAAACATTAGCTGTTGTTGAGGGCTGGTCTTTGAGCCGCGAGGCTCACAAAGATCCGCTTTGTACAAAATAAAAATATTTAATTTGAAAGACTGATGCAAGGCAAAATGAAATTAAAAGGAACCCATGCTAACTGCTAAAACAAATTACTTGCAGCGCGCTAAATTACATTTGCTCCTCCATCAGCGAGATCAAACGAGCCTAGTTTGACTCCCCTGCGCTAATGATTTCTTGCACTCACCTCTTTTTCATCCCAGGGGTGTTAATAAACACTCAGTCTGGTTTTTTGTGTTTGTTTGTTTGGTTTATTTATACATTTCCCAGCTCTACGTCTCATCTCGCTCCCTCCCTCTCTCGTACACTTTGCCCACGCCGGTAGCAGACTGGGTGAATTAGTGGGATCTAATGTAATCCCAGGGACAGCGGGCTTCTGAAAAACGTGCTCAATTAAAGCAGGATGAGCCCAGTGGGAGCGTCCCTGGCGGAGCGTGGGGTGACTGACGCAGCCCTTTGGTTGGGATTAATTAGCATGCTAAGTGGTAGAGCACGATAGCAGGCTGAAAGCCACGGAGCAGCCATCTGACATCCACCACCTCCCACAATACCAGCAGTACAGTCACGGTTCCAACCAGTCCAGCCCCCCCACTGGCCCTTAAAGTTTGATTTAACCTTCTGACAAAGACATACAGGTAGCACAATTTTAGTTTATTTTGAACATTTAAAAAACAAACAAAAAAACAAACAAAAAACTAACATTTCGTTACCTGTATGCCTTTGTCCGGAGGTTACATCAGGCTTTAAGGGCCAGTGGTGGGGCTGGACATGTTGGAACCGTGACTGTACTGCTGGTATTGTGGGAGGTATGGACTGAAGCCAACGACGAGGGGACTAAGAATGGTTGGGGAAGAGCATCCTGCTCAGAACATGTTCCATATCTGCACATCTTTGGTTGAGAAAATTACAAGTAAAATATCTTAAACTTTGTCTTGTTGATGTTTTTGCAGGCTCCTCAATCAACTTTTTAAAAATGATTTGCTTTTCAGCAGTAAATAGCCTGTCTAGGAGTAGGACCAAATATCGATACGGCAATATATCGTTCTTTGTGCGATACGATAATCGGGCGCCAAATATCAATATTTTAATGAATAAAATAAGGTGCTCTAAATAGATTTCCCTGCTCCCAGTGTTGCTATGTAATGGCTCCTCGAGGTGGCGCTCAACACATGAATGTGGAAAACTTGAACAGAAGTTAACTAGCCAAAGAGGAAGATGTTTTCAACGGGATGGCGGACAGCAGTTTGAGGAAAATAACAGATGCCCCAGCCATGTCTGGACCCATAGTTGCTCTATAGTTGTCATTTTAATTTACAGACTGAAAAACTTGTGCTGCAGAATTGTGCTGTTTTCTAACAGTTTGGACTTGCAGTGAATAAAGAGTGAAAACCTGCACTTAACCTTTTCACTGGCATTTTGTATTCATAGTTAGACCGATATTGTGATGTATCATTATGGGATTGTCTAGCAATATATTCATTATTGCAGAATTGCTGTATCGTGATATTATTGGTATCGTGAGCCATGCACGTTTGTATCATGTATCGCAAGGTACCCTGTGATTCCCACCTCTAGTCAACAGGCTGGATCGTACCACATCACCACACCATCGCTGAACTGAAGGATAGCTCCAGGACAGCCGAGTTGACCAAAGATAAGTGCATTAAAAAGAATGCAGTCTTGTTTTGCTCCTTGAAACCATTAGCAGTATGTTAACATTCGGTGAGTGAGTGAGTGGAGCTGTGCTCTCACAGACTTTCCAGACATTTGTCAAACTGTAATGTTTTGCAGTGCTTCATGTGTTTTCTGTTTGATTTCTGTACAGCACAATACCACAGAGCTCAGGCCCCAAGGCTCTATGCTCATATTGACTGCCCCAGCGGTGGACTTCAGGATGAAAGACAACCCAGGGATAAAAATGTTTGCCCACCAACCAGTAAAATGTGAACACAACAAAAAAACGGCAACATCTGCATTACATTCACATATCTGACTTTGTCAAAGGTTCTTCTTCTGTTCTTTAGCTGGCATGATTTCTACATTGTGTACTGCAATGCCAACACTTACACAAATATCTGATTACACAGTATTCTTTGTAGGGGTGCAACGGTTTGTATATTTGTGCCGAGTCATTGTACAGGGGGTTATGGTCCTGTGCACGCAGCTGCATGCAGAATACACCGTATGTAGATGGATGCACGTAATGCGGAACTAAAGTTCACAAGCACGAGCTACGCCAGGAAACGTTTAGCCGTACACCGTTAGCAACATGTGCTGAGGTTAGCACAACAAGCTGATTGGTGTGTGAGTCAGTAACACTATGGCGAGCGTAAATCAAACGCTGGAGCTGGAAGACCCGGTCAGCTACAACAGCAACAGAGAGAGAGAGAGAGAGCTGTGTATAAGACAAGGACAGTGTTTCAGCGTTGGAAACACATCCAACATGCTAATGCACATCCTAATTCTTAGGATTAATTATCATATATATAATATATAATAAAATTATTATAATTAATTTTTACTTTGCTCTGTAGCTGAAATTTCAGGGTCAGCTCCTCCAACAAAAATGCTTAGTGAATTACTGGTTAGGGTTCTGTAGAGCTTGACAAAAGAAAAACTCAGCTAATTGTTATCAGTGACAAGAGAATAGACTCAATCCATCTAAAGTTGAAAGAGTTCGAGCACACAGCTTTTTGGGAGACGGTGTCTTGTCAGTGAGCGAGGGTCAGCTGTCATGTGGTGTACTGGTGTTTTTCCAGGCCACTGGTTACTGCTCCCCTCGTGTGTTGTTATAGTGTCTCTGAATAAGTGATCATGCTCCAATAAAAACTGACCTACCCTTAGCTCCACTCAAGAGCTTTCAAGCCAACTCAGCACACAATATCGCACATAGTTTATGACAACTCCTCTCTTGGCTTTCTTACAGCCCAAAGACAATGGGAAGGAGAGAGGGAGAGAAAATCACTGGAGTGTTTTGTCAGCCGTAATTACTCTCCAATTATATGGTCAAAATATGGCATTACAGGGCACTTTGTTGTCCAGGCAGCCTGGCTTTGATCAAGTTGTGGCAGAATGTGTTTCACATTAGAGGCCCCACGATGATGTATGTTTCCTGTCACGACAAGGATAACAGTGAGGTCAGCAGAGCATGGATCCCCCCCCCCCCCCTCCCCTGCTGGGAGCAATAGCAATACCGCATCCATCCCTGATGCATACTCTGCTTCTCTCCAGCCAGTGAGTAAGGAGGAGAGAAGTGGGGTGACTCACAGAATAGATATCTTATAATAGATGCAAACCATGCTTTTGCCACAGGTCATAACTATAATCACCCACCTGTTGTCACGAGAAGGACACAGTTTGACATTGCAAAGAAAAGCAAACATAGGAGTGATGGATTCAATTTTACTGAGAAAAAGTTAAATTAAATAAAGCTTTTTCAGCTTTTCTCACCAACCCAGTGGTTAAAAAGTAGCCTTTGGTGTCTTTGTTGTAAACAAGCACTATCTATTCACATCCAGCATGTCTCACCATAATGTGACTGCGTGTATCCTTAAGGCTGTAAAATATGATTTTACAAAGCATTTCCACACAGCTTTTTTAAATGTTTTCTCTTCTATTACTGGCACACTGCTACTTTTTTACTTTTACTAAGCGTTAAAGTCCTCTGTAGTCACTGTGAGATTGTGTTCAGTAAATCACAGCTCTACAGCGCCACAAGTGGTCCAAATCTCCTCCAAATGAGAGCAGGATATGTTAAACGTGATGTTATCTGTGGGTAATGTCATGGTGGAAGTGAACCCTGAGGTCAGCTTCAGTGGTGTGAAGATGATGGACCATTCATCACTTTATCACACAGCCAAGGTAAGAGACTGTTGCACTGGAGCCCTGCAGCTGACATTATGTATTAACACTGAGTGTTCAAGGAAAATTACAATGCAATTTGAATGTGCTCGTTTTCATCCAACACATTCTCTTTTGGGTTGGCAGTGCTCTGACACAACCCACTTATCAAAGACGCCAAAGATGTGGGTAAAGAAAAACATTTCACTACAGCATCTCCGAGCTGAGCAGAGCTTGCCAGACTCTTGCTGGTCATCTGCTGAGGGCCAGTGAGAGCTCTTCCTGAGGGATATCAGTGGCATCCCAGGCCAGGCATGGCATGTGCTCTCTCCAGGCTCCCCCCCCCCCCAGGCCCTGCTGAATGCTGGCCTACGCTGCGGACACCATCTGTGCTGCCTCCCGACGGTAAGTTGGCAAACGAGGCTGCACAAGCAGTCCTCCCCTAATTTGGGCGCTCGGCCCAGGGGTTGGAGGAGGAGTGTGGCTGTGGTGTGGTGAGGGATGCTCCCTGGTGTTTCAGAGAGCCACTCCATAACACTTTTCTCATGAGCGCTCCTCCGGAGGGCTGCTGGAACGTCTCAGAGCCATCTGGGGAGAAGTGGAGCGTGGCAGGGAGCAGCTGGACGCTTACAGCTGCTATTTAAGCCCTGGCAGCAGAGCTCCACATCAGTCAGTCACAAGGAAATGCAGGAAGCACAGCAAAGCAGAATCCAGCAGAGGAGAGCTCACACAACACAGCAATCCGGCTCCACACTCCTGACATGCACTTGTTCTATCCTTTCTCACTAAATTACAGAGGAAAAAAAGCTGCAAAAAATTCTGCTAGTGAGTATAGAATCTGTACAATTCAATGGTGGTGGTGGCCAAAAACTGCTGTTGCAGTAGACAATATAGGTATTTCCAATTAAAGTCACAAAAAATATATTTAAAAAAATGTGTGATTTTACATTTACAGAAGTTGAACATAAAGAAATTGGGTATGTATGTATGTATGTATGTATATATATATATACACATATATACACACACACACACACACATATATATATATACACACATATATATATACATATATATATATATATATATATCTCTTAAGGGATGTATTGTATATAAACTTGTGTTAAGAGGAGAGTACAATTACAGAGCCAGGAGCATGTCATGGTATCTTAAATTAAAGATGTGAAATGTGGTTTGTGGAGCAGTGTACATGAGATGTTATCTCTTGGCGAAGACAAGTGTGAACAGGGTCTAGTCAGATAAAGTGAGGCAGGTCACATTACACTCTGGGAATCTGCCTCGGCTTACAGCAGCACTTTACTACAAGTAAACACTCTTGAGTAGCTTAATGAAAGCAAATAGAGACGGAGGGAGCTTGATGACTAACAGACTTTCTCCAAACATATGCATTCTAATAATTCAATTACATCCAGAGTAAGGCAATACTTATATTTTTGAAACTGTAAGCACCCTAGACATGTTATTTCAGTCCTTTTCAAGTAAGAATCTCAAAGATTTTCATCAAAATGAATGTCTGTTAAGTCACTATCTATTGCCGAATAAGATAACAATGGCGACTGAGTAAGTGGGCTGAATCAGTACTTATGTCATGATACGATATTACTGTGTTTTTAAACATATTGCGATATATTTATATTTTATTGCTGCAAAATGTGATTGTCAAGCAGACAAACTGAACAAATTCTCATGTGCAATTTATATAATAAAAGACTGATACTTGGCGTCCGTCTATCGATACAGTATTGTCACAGAAAATATTGCAATACTATGCTGTATCGATTTCCCCCCCCACCCCTAGTGTCTGTGCTGACATTCCCAGGAAAAATCACAAGAGGCAATAGTGGAGAGGGTAGGCGGAGCTAACGCAACAGACCACTCACTTGTGTGTGAAGCGGCATACTGTTTTTTCCAGTTGCGAGTACAGTTGAGGTTACTATGGCCGAACGAACAAAGAAAATCGATTACTACAAACAATAAAACTTCTAAAACAAGTGAAAGTACACCAATAAAAAATAAACCAAACCACACCTCCCGTATCTTTTTTTACAACAACAGTAACAAGTTTTCTGTAGAGCTGCCACACATTCAGCGATTAATGAAATCATATAAACTTTACTGAGGAAATAAGGCAATCTCAAACAATGGCCCTAATCGGAATATTGACACTCACCAAGTTATCTGTATGATGAATTTTCAAGTCTATGACACATATTGTGAAAGAATTACATCATATGTTTTGGACCGTCTGCACAGATGACCACCGAGAAAATGCTTACACATAAGATGTTTAAGGAAAAACATCCGAAGCTCAGAACAAAAGCACAATTAATGTTTGGAAAATATTGCAGCACTTATAGCTACAGTCTTCATTACTTTGAAATGTACCTGACAGCATCTGGAGAGACTTACAGGCAAAACACAGATACACAGAAAGTGGACAAGCTCTCAGTCAGAGACACAGGCAGAACAATGCGCACTAACAATTAACACAAAAAAAGAAAGAACTGGATCCTCAGCACATGTTGATTGGTCACCGGAGACTGCATGGGCGGTTTTCTCACTAAGCTGTACAAGTCTTGATTCTTGTGTGGATCCCAAGAGCCCCCCCCCCCATGCAAGGCTATGGGGGAAACTGCTCGTCACGACAACGTTAATTATAGTGTTAAAGGTAAAAAAAAGTATTGACTTCCTCTCTTCTGCAACCTCCCAAACCACTAGCAGCCAGCAAACCCCACCGCCCCCCGAGGTAAAGTCTTCTACTAGCTCAGGCCCAGGAGCTAACTGGAAAAAAAGCCCCACTAAGACCAATTAAGGCCTTCACTAGGAGACTGAAAGGAAGACAAATGGAGGCAGAAGGCCCGATTACAAGAAACCTTTGTACAGATGTAAAGCAATTAGAGCAGTCTCAGGGGCCAGACAGTGCGGTACCTGTGAGTCATGGATCCTATAGCCAGTCGAAAGTTGGAACAATCCCTCTTTTCTGTTTAGGGCCCCAGTCAGCCTGTGTATTAGTGTCATATATCAGCCGATAGGCCTGGTATTGGTTTCTCTAGTGCAGGGAAGAGGCAGTAGTCTGCCAAAGAGGATCACTCCACCCTCCATTATCCGTCTGTTGGGAGAACAGAGGCTCTATTATCCATTCAGGCGGGGCCTTTTCGATAAAACAAGGCTAGATAGGAAGTGTGGAAGCTCTCAGGTGTCTCCTTCCACCAGGGAAGTTTGTCAGCGAGGTCATTCTGATAAAAGCTGGGGTAATTATACTGCACAGCACCACCGATTACCAGTCAGAGCACATTTAATCAGGGCAGCACTGTGACCTCTACCTCACAGTGGCGTGGCAGCGAACCCACACTGACGTAGCTTTAGTCTGAAGACCATCGGTGGAAAAATCTATATGTAACATCTATAGTAAATATAGCGAGGTGTGAAATTCTTAGTTGTTTGCCTAATGGCTACTGTCATCATTTTACTTAAATGCAACATGCAAGATTTCCCACAGTCGCCGTTGGAGTGTGTCTCTACTTGTCTACGTCTGTCATTAATGGCTAAAATAAAGAGCAGATAGGGTCAGAATCTGCAGAGAGTAACAAACGATTGCTAATGAAAATTTATGTTCAGTGGTCCGATCTACAATTAGCTAAAGAAAAAACCCTCCTCGTGACCTGAGATTATGAAATAATTTTGACAAATGGAGGCCGGGTTTATAATGACCTTTTTCCCTTCCTCCAAGACGAGGCTAGCTGCAGCCCTCATTATTTATGGTTGGCTTTAAAAAGCAGGTATAGGAGAATGAATGTGGGGCTGTCATTGTGCGTAATGGAGCTAATAATGGTGTCCTGTGCACCGCATAATGAACCCCACTCCCATAGAAAAGCTATCTCCTCTATTCTGCCAGTTTGACGAGCAGAACATTCTTCAGCGTTCTCCTGCTTTAAAATGCTCAGTCTGCACGTGGCAGTGTGGCCCGTAGAAACTCAAGAGGTAGAGTCAGAGCTAGTAAAGGAATCTTTGGGAAATGACTCTTGCAGCTGTTTCAGCTATTTGTCTGCACCCTCATTTGCAGATACTTAACACTTACCATCAAACTAACACACAAATTTCCTGTGTTATTCCTAGCAGTGACCTAACAGTGATTTAGAAGGATTCAAAAGAGACTACTTATTTACTACTACTAATTTAACTATAAAGTCATTTTAACCACATAAAAACAGCCCTGGGAAAACCTGGCTGTCATTAAGTGCAAATCCCAAAAATGCAACTATGTACTGCATTATAAAATATATGTGTTATTGCTTGGAATTGCCAGTGCAGTAAATCTGCACAGCAGTGCCTAGCTTGATTTGGGAGCTGAAGAAAACCATTTGACTTCACAGTTCAAGCTTGATGAAGTCCCTGGACGCTGCTGGTTAAAAACTTAAGCAGATGGCCCAATACTTGGCGCAAGAAAAGAGCTGCACTGAATATTTTTTGGCAAATCTACAGGCATATGGCAAAAGTTCATGCCAAACACTCCATTTCACAAAAAAGATCCAGCCTGCGGAAAAGCAAAAGCATATTAGGAAAGAAATAATAAGAGACAGAGAAATGAGAATGACAGAAAGATGTTAAAATGCCAGAAATATGATACTGTTTGGTCTATACACATCTAATTTACTGTGAGCCCATCTAGATCTTCCCAGTCTTAAACAATCACTGTCATAATAAGGCAGAGTGGAAGGGATGAACAGGGTTCTGCTTTAGATCAAGGCAGAATCTACAGCTCCGAGGGGCCGAGTGAGGCAGAACAAGCCCTCGGCACTCTGGGAAAATCAGACTTCACTATCCTGGATTGGCCAGTGCTCACATCCTTTTGTCTGCCGCCAAAAGATTAGGCGTGAGGACATTTTGCGGTGAATGGATACACATTTAAGATCTAAGGAGATGACTTGCGGGATTTGGTATCAATAAAGACACAGATAGCTGAAGACTATAATCCACAAGGCAGAAAATCAAATGAAAAGCTCATATCCTGTGTAACCCCACTCAGTATAACAGTTAGGCATCAACTGTATGATCCTCGATTCAGTTGTCTGAGAGTTTGTATGAATAAGAAAGTCGCGTGTGCTTTTAAAGCAAAGACACATTGAGGAAAAATAGCAGAGCTGAAAGCTTGGAGCTCAGTAACCACTGGAAGACAAAGGATGATTGGCAGCAGACACAACATTAGTGGGAGGAAGATCTCTCTCAAGAGCTTGACAGGCAGAGAGAGAGTATCAATCATTCTGCTGCAGAAGGTGCCTTCAACAATGCAATCCTCAATCACTTGCTTTTGTTCTACTTGTGGTCCTGTTCCATCATGCTCCACAACACACGTTTGTTTGATCTGGGACGACAGCTTCAAACGTCCCAGCATTGTCAACGCAATTTCCAATTTTTATTCTCTTATCCATGCGAGGCCTTGATAACGTCACTGCCAAAATATGAGCTCCTTCAAAAATAGATGTTGACATTCTTTCAACTCCTGTTGCAGAAACACACCTTGTTTTAAGGGTATTTATTTGTTGTTGAATAGATTTAGGATAACAGGAAACTATGATTTTTTATCTTCCTCCGTTGTGGTCTGCCCTTTGCCTCATGGCAACGACCCTTTACTGGACTAGCCCTGATATTCTGTTAGCTGACAGTTTTTGCAGGTCCCCGACAAAAGCCGTCTTGGAGGCAAATCGGCATTGGCTTGGCATTGACATGCACACGCTCAAGCGTGATGTGTGAACTTTTCAAAAACAAGTGACGAGAGGCTTGCTGGTACCTCGCAGACACATACCAGGCTCAGCGAGCTACAGCCAATGAGAGCGCAAGACACGGGCTGAGGGGAAACCAGGGGGAGAGGTCGCCTTTACTGGATGTGTTGCATTTGCAACCAAAGTTGTTGTTGCACTAGAGAAAAACAGGCTGTAAATAGTAAAGATGTGTGGAAACAGGCTACTGTGTGAAAACGTGTGCCAAGGACAGCACCCTCTAAAAGCGCTACGTCTGATCTTTCTTTTTCTTCTTTGTTTTTTCGCTGCAAATCAGCCATCAACAACTTGAAGTGCTTGTTTCAGGTGAATATCCAAAAATCCCATCTTGCATACGGTATTACATCATGTCCCATGTCACTTGGCACTGGAGTGTGTTTTCGTGACAAAAACGTAGTCTGGTCTGGTTCCTCCTGGTGAAAGATATAGCATTGTGTGAGCCCCTGTCGCCGGTCAGTCAGGTAGTGTGAAAACAAAACAAGACAGCAAGTTGTGTAGTGTGAATAGTACTGTACGACTTTGAAAGTCTTGTAGTGGGAACGTAGCTCTAATTAGCCTTTAATGTAAAGATGTAGAGCAATGCAGCTTAAAATACAGTACTGTATTGTTTGAGGCATAAAAATAAAAGCTGACAAATGTTGCCTTTTTATTCACAAAAAGCTTATGAAACAGTAACAGCACCTGAAGAAAAAAATGTCTGTGAACCTGACATGTAAGTGAGGCCAAGGACGTTGTATCCCAAGCGTTAGATTGCTTTCACATCAGATGATTAGCCTCATCCGTGTTAATTACAGTGAATGGAAACTAATTAAGAGAAACTATGTGTCAGCTAATGAGGATTTGGGGCTGTCCATCTTATAACATCATTTGCACCGCACTGTCCGCCGGCTACTTCTACTCTCTGTAAAACATCTTCTCTAACTCAGACAAACCTTTTATATCCAAACCGAGCAGATAAGTCATCATTTGTTCATCAGTCACAAACTAGCAGTAATAGGATGAGCAATTAAAATCCCAATAAGAAGAACAGGGGTCATCATCTATTATGACTACCCAGAGAAGAGTTTTCATTCAAATCTAGAGAGCATGAATCCAAGCACTGTCTTTGGGTACTGATGGTTCCCTTTTGCAAAATCTCCCTTCAGTTCTCCTGCTTGCCTTTGTGCTATGTCCTAATGATGTGCATACTGCTGGCGTCAAGTTAATAAGCAGCTCGAGCAGGACGGGGAAACTCTCGCTCGAAAAGCTCGCCAATTACTTCTGCGCAGCTTCTTTCTGCCAGGCCTGTCTCTACCTGACAATGCCTGAAGATGGGAGGGGGAAGTCGTCCAGGGCAGGACCCCAGACTTAAATCTGGTTCCATCTGGCCTGATTGGGACTTTTCTCATCCAGGAAGGCATACAGAACAGACGTGGTTAATGCGAGCTGTTAAGCAACAGTGAAAACAGCAAGCCAGGGACCCCTTCTAGAAACTACTGCCACACTGACCTGACTGACATGGCTTAACTGAGACTTTTCTAATGACTGTACTTACTGTAAGACCAACTACAAACACTGAGGATGAGCATCAGCTTGTCCGAGTGACAGCTCGTGGCTTCAGTGTTCAGCGTTAATGACTGAATAAACCACAAGTGTCGAGGAAGCCTTTGAAATACGGTGTCATCATGTGGGGCGTTATAAAGCTAGCTTATTAGTGATGCTAATACAAAGCTCCAGCTTGACAAATTCCCTCTTCTAGATTAATCCCTATCTAATACCAATGATCTGAAAGCAAGCATGCTGTTCCTCTTCAGCCAGAGCCAGTCCTTGACGTTTTCATTTCGGCAGCAGTTGCTTCGCCAGCTGCAGGTTTAACTCCCAGGTATTTACTGCCTCATCTCAGTACTCTCTGTTTGGGTGGCAAATACACCTCAGCAAATTCACTTTGCATTTTGAATAAATGAATTGGTTGATGGTTGATGTCAATCATGAGGCAAACAGCAGTGAGCTATGAATGCAGCACACTAGGCCTCAGAAGCTTGTTTGAACACACATACTGTAAATCCAAACGCACATGCCTAAGCTCTTCCTGGCTTCACAAGGGAGCTCAGGCTTATAATTAGGCACATGAGCTGCAATCAAAGCCCAATGACAATACTTCTCCAATGGCTTGTTTTCCTAACCTCTGCGAGACCTCAGGCAGAGGTCCACTTACCCCGCCAGAACCAGCCCACCGCTGGAATCAAAACACTAAAATCACTCCATTCCACTGTAGCGCCACTGATTAAATGTGCAGAGAGTAGAGTGCAATTTGCTAAATTACAAGTATTTTGCACATGTAAATATAGTTTAATTACAGCAATTAAAGAAGATTATGGGAGATTGGCAGATGGGGAATGTAATGTTGTTTTAATTAGAGTCTGAATGCACTGTAACACAAACAGAATGTTAACCCCCTCAGAACAGAATGGGCTGTTAGGCCCTGACAAATTGTATCCTGATGCAGCTTTCTCAAAGCTTATAATCACCTACAGCTACACCGTGTGTGTAACAGAAAGAAAGAGAGGCTGGAAAAAAAACAAAGACGGAGAAAATTATGGCTGGGAGATGGAAAAAGTGAGAGGCATAGACAGAGACAATGAAAAACAGATGTAATGTTCCTTGACCGTGCTGTTCTAGGAGTGGCATGCTGAATTACCATGACAAGTACAAATATTGTGACAACAGTTAATATGGCATTAGAGGCAATTAAATCAGATTTAGACCCTGAGATCAATCACAGAAAATTTGAAACAGCTCATGTGCTTGGATGAGAAGAACCTCGGAAATTAAGACTAACAAAAGGTCTTGGAGCAACATCAAAGCTTAGCCAAGAAAAAGACTGAGCTAAGCTGACACAGAGTTAAGAAATATCATGACCACAAATAAAAGGATACAAGGATCAAAAGGCTTTGCTGAAATCACCAGATTACAAAGGTGGGCCGACGTAATGCTGTTTAAAGTAAACACCTTCACATCTAGCAATTACAATAAGAACCATGTGAACTCACAGAGAGAAAACACATGTTCAACTCAATCACCACACACATCAGGTGACTGTGGTGAATGTTTGTATATCTCACTCTGAGGGATTGTGGGGTCATGTACCCTGGATCCAAAAAAAATCCCCTCTTAGGATCTATAAAGCTGTGTAGCAACATTTAATACATTCCAGTCAATAGCCTATTAGAAATTCTAATTGAAAGTTCAATGCCCTTCCTTTAGGGCTTGCAATACAGATTGCCTTTGGAAAGCCATTTAAAGGATTAATCTCTTTATCATGCAGTATTTGGAAACCTAACTTTGTTCTTGTTAGGCAGATCAATTGCATTCATTTACAAAACGGGGGGAAATGTCACCCTTCATCCTTTAAATCTCGGCTGGGTGAAGGAGGAGCACTAAAGAGAGGCACTACTGCTTTCCCCCTATATCAATAGAAATAGGTATCATAAGAGACTTGACCTACAAATTTTAATTACCACATGAAATATTCAGCCTCTGAGATGAATCACAACATCCAGAGAGCAAGCAAGTTAACCCTTTCAGAGAGAGCTTAACATTTCCACACATACATTTAGATGCACACACAGATGATACTAAATCATGTAGATGAAGCTAGAACTACATATCATCCACAGTCTGTGGCAAAATGGAACTTCAGAGGAATTTCTTATTTTGAATTGTTGTTTTGCATTTAAACACATAATTCAGCAGATGTTAAGCTTAATACAGTGGAATAAACTTTGAATATAGTGCATAATTTACAGCTGATAATCAGCATCTGATCACTAAACCAGACACTGGCCCCAACAAAAACATTGCAATGAGTGGTTTGTTGGGAAAACCAACTTAATATCCGGCCTGTACCACGTTGGTTGCTATGGTAACAGTCATGCTAACACCCTCTTTATGAGGCAAAATTGGAAAAGACGGGCATACTGTACGTGTGATGGCTATCGTTCATTTGTTTTCCCCAGAAGGTGAGCCACGTTTGTATTACTAAGGGACTTCATAAAAACTCTCATCAACCTGGATGTGTTAGATATTCGTACTATTTTAGTGGACATTCCTGTGTAAATTCACTCAACTCTTTTTGCAGGTTTGGCTGACCTCCTAGAAGTCATTCGCTCGCACTATTTCCAAAAATCCATTAGAAACTGCTCAGAGACGTGCTGCTGCACTGATGAACATGATAGCTATGGTAATTCTCCCTAATATGACGTTACAATACACCTAATTCTTACATTTCTAATGGGGACAATTTTACTTTTTCCATTTGGCTGTCCTGGAATAACTGGAACAGGGTTTTGAGTTTATGTTACATACTCATGAGGTGAATCTTCATGTATAATGAATTATAAAGTAGATTGTTGCTGCGTTTGGCATCATATTTATTCACTATAACGTCGCATTGTAGCAGGGTTCAAATAACCTCCTGTGTGTTGACGTTTGCACAGTATGCCAGTTCCGTTCGGTAACTACGATCTAGCATCAACCAAACTCTACCCTACTGTCATGGCTGCCATCGTCTCGTGTCAGCAATGATAAGCTCCGCCCATCGTCCCGTTCCCATGCTGTGATTGAACAGTTGATTGTTATTTATCTTGGCTTTGACAATTCATTTTCATTTAAAAAAAAAAAATAAAAAAAGTATTGGAAGGTCTATGCTGCCCTCTGACACATGACACTGAAATACAATACACCACTTCACTTTGTTTTGTGTTGTGATTTCATATCAATGTAGCATGAACAATTTAAGAAATGGGTATTGTATTTCATTTGTTTTTTTTGGGGCATTTTAAATCTCCCATAGGGCATTATTTAAACCTTAAACTCCTAACATTGTTTCACAGTATACTACCTTACCTTGGCTCTGTGTTCATTTCATTTCAGACATAATAGCTTTTAACAGTTCACTGCACCTCCATTGTGTGGCTCTTGTTCTGCATGTGCATCAGGGACAGTTCTATGGTTAGCCAGTAATAATGAATCAAAAGCCAGAGAGGGACAAGGCTCTGTGGAGATGATCTACATTTCATGTGTGTGAGGTCGCTGTATCCATGTCAAGATGCTTGAATGCTTGCTCCTCAATAACTGTTATTAACTGTCTCATTGATGCATATGGAGAACGAGGGGGAGAAGCCTAATCTCAATTTTAAGGCTTGGCACAGAATTATAGAATGATGTAACTATGGGAACATTACTGGCATTGTTTGCATTCATCACTTTGAAATTAATTGAAATGAATAAAGTGTTCATGCTTTTTTGTTTACAGTATGTTTTGGAATAAGTTTGGTTATAAACTACTAAATGTGATGTTAAACTATATTCTAAGGCTGTAAAGGGTTTGTCTATACAACTATTGTAATTGTAACCAGAATGTATTAAATGATGATCCTCAAGTCACAATGTGATTATCTGCTATTGTAAAATCTTACTTTGCCCATCTCATCAGCGCATGCAAGGCTCTGAGACACATCAGCCTTGTCAGGGATCAGACCATGTTTTCCTATAAACTGTCGAAAATCCGGAGAAGCCAAGAGTCACATTTGGCTCGCTGTGTAGTCAGTCCAGTCGATCAGTGCTGCTGAATAATGCATACCTTGTGTGGAAATGGACACATTTGCGGGCACTAACTGGGGATCCTTATCCAACCTTCTCTCCTCCTCTCGTTCTTGCACAGAATTAAAGTCATCTGGGCCTCTTCAGAGTGCCCTGGTCATCTTTGAGGAGCTCCCGCCAGGGAGCCCTCTCGGCAGCTTTCAACTCTCCTCTTTTTGGTAGGATCATGTGAGAATGACAGACAGATCACAGTGCAGGACAAAAGATCCATTCAGGTGTCGGTGGGTTAAGGAAACTTTAACATCCAAAGTCTTTAAATTGTCACATAAGTCAGCGGCTTTCAGACAAATTGAAGAAAATGGACCCTTTCAGGAGCCCCAGCGAAGTAGCATGTCAGCTCTGGGCACAAAGGGGGCCCCTGCTAGAGAGAGTCTGAATGGCTGCATTATCTTCTCCCTGGCTGCCCAGTCCAAAGGCCCATTTCACATCTACTGCCACCTGCTATTAGCTTTCTTACAATTCTTATGGGAGGCTGCTGATGGATTCCATTGCTTTAACAAAAAAACTAAACAGGCGTGGTAATGCTGATTGAAGACAAAAACCCGTCACCCTCCCCAACCTCTGCTCCGCTTTCTCCTGATCGACAACCGTTACAACAATTTGCCTTGTGAGCAGGAGGGAGAGAATTGTGAGAGCCCAAAGCATGCAGTCACTGGGGAACAAATCAAACTTTCCTTTCAAATCTGCCTTTTTCTACCATCACACTCTTGATTCCTGGGTAGTCACCACACACAAAGGATGAGGGATTGTGAGTACGACATGTAAGCATGTATAGAGTAGGAGTATATACAGAGTAAGCTTTTAAAAAGCAGCAAAACCATCCTTCAAAAGCAAGTCAATAACACAGTAATTATAGCATAGAGCACCTACACAATTAAAGGTCCAGAACAAGAACATTTTGTATGGACCAACAGCAAAAAGCCCATATGATCAAAACATTTCAGCTCTGCTGGCATTTTAGGCCAAGCAAGAGATGCATGTCACTACAAAGCAGAAACAAAAAGAGCAAAAATACCACAAAACATCAAAATTATATTCAATATATCATTTAAACAACACAAGTTGTTAAGAAGCACATTTGAATTTATTTATTTATTTAAAGGCCTATTCTGCACTATAGCAAAGGAGCGCTGGATTCGTGTGGTTCTACAGACACAAACTGTTCATTGTTCTCATTTTGTACATACTGCTAAGACCAGACAGAGAGATATGCCAAAGTCATATGATGTTGTTTTTGTATTTATTCTATTTAACTGCAAGGGTTATGGAAACCAAGTGTTTTGTGTTTATGTGCTTTAACTGTAAGCTTTGCGTTAGCATTATCCTTATGAACGAATAAATGGTGGATTCCATGAACAAATAAATGGTGGATTCCATGAACAAATAAATGGTGGATTCCCTCTCCAGCAGGCTGTTGCCAGAAACAGCTGAAAAGAGTAGGCTATGCCTGCAGCTATGCGCATTGACATAGAAGAGTGAGACTGCGGCATCATAGCTTTGCGGTTTACTGAAAAAATAAGCCACACCCTGGCCAATCATTTTCTCCATGTCCATGGTATAACTGCAAAAAATGTCTCCACAATAAAATATTATGAGCCATTAAGCTTTAAGCCTAAACTGGTCTTCAAGCTTGTGGCTGAGTTTACCCATGAGGTCTAGGATGTCTCAAATTATTCTTTTCTTAACTCAAGGTGATTTCTTGTTCTTAACAAGGGCCCCTTCATGGCTTTTTAATGTGATTATGCAGCTGTATGTAGCATGGTGGACCTTTCTTCCTCCCGCAGTCCTCCCATCAGACACCAGCTAATTGAATCCCCAGCTAAATTAAAAAAAATTAGTCATGTGTGTAATGGAAATGATTTATCATGTCCACTTAACCAAAACGGATTTTAAAAACATTACGCATCTCCAGTTGACTCAAGCTTGTTTTTAGGCACTTACTTCTGCTCTCCCCCGAAAACATAGACATACTGAAAATTATGACAGTGGGTGGGGCCATAATGAAAACTGCATGGATGGAAACAAGTTGGAACTACAGAATTATTGAAGAGAGAAATAAATGGTCAATCGTGAGAAATAAACCGACACACAAACGTTAGTTAGCCAATTACTTGATGGAAAACAGCCCTTCATCAGAATACATTTTAGGCTTTCAGAGCATAATGTATTTGATAAATAAATAAATAGGCAGAAGATGTCATATATCATATTTTAGGATATACAGCGGCTTTTTGCCCATTTTAGATGGGCCAAATGTTTGGCATGACACAGAAATAAAAACTAACAACATGGCTCTTCCAGCTCCGACAACAGGATAGGAGTCAAAATTGAGAATATGTGCTGTATCAAAGCAAAAGTGTACACTATCATTTGCTTCATGGATGTGGCAAAACATTTATGGCTGTCATGTCAATATTCAGTTCTCAGAATTCTTGAGAAATTCCACATTGATGACTACCGGGAATTTGGCAGCATGTCAAAATAAATCCCCAGCGTGGCTGTCTCCTGGCCTGGTCTGCCCAGGAGGCAGGCTGTTCATGTGAATCAGCCTCACCGTGACAGCAGAGCTCAGAGATGAACAGGGGATGACAGGGGGGGGGTCCTTATCTAGCAGGAATCACTCCCTGGCCGCCAGGGCCATGGAACCTACTTTCAACTTCAAACCACGGAGATCAAGGTCTAGCCATGGGCCACGCACACAGAGGCTTTTCTTTAGGTGTGGGGGTGAGGAGTGGTGAGTTTTCACCTGGTCGCTCCTCCTGATTTTTTCTTTAAAAAATCATCTCTGAGCCTGCATTCTCCTTTCTCGCCTGATGTTAGGAGTCCTAACATGTTAGGAGTCCTAACATCAGGCGGTATATTGAGGCTATTTAGAGGTATGCTAATAATGAGAGAATGGGAATGATACCCTTCACTGGCTTGTTGTAGTGGAAGTGGTATGGCTTCCACTCATTTCTGTATCGTAGGCTTTTATCCTTTCAACTATGTGTGAGGGCTGCGGTACACAAGGGGCTGTATCCATGGAAATGGCAGCACAGTAGACAATCATTATTCAATGACCCTCAAGAATCAGAGGGCTGAAGGAGTTAACCTTACATCCAGCTCGATTCCTCTGAATAAAAGATAAAAAAAATAATCCAGGGAGTAGGTGATAAATCTCTCCTCTCTGGCTTTTGTCTGTGGCTATGAATTATGCTGACACCCAGGCCACAAGGGGAGGCCAAGTTGATGTGAACCACGTCCAGTGCCACTTTGTAGGGGCAAGTACTGGCAAACGCATCAAGTAGTGTCTCAATGTCCACTCAAATGTACAGAAATGAAAATCTTGTGGGTAAGACATCACAAACTTACACTGTGTTGCACCACCCAACCAGTTTGACACCTCTCTCCATCTTAAGTAACATGAAATGTGTACATGTTAAAATTGCAAGTAAGCTGTGTGCCATATGTGCACTGTGTCTGCCTACATATGCGTAGGCACATGCTGGGTGAATTTTCCAGCCGTGGTGCATTAGAGAAACAATCACACAAACAGACAGCTGTACTCTCAAGGGAGTCTGCAATCAGGCTGTGCCGAAACTGCCTCTGTCCTTCAACAGGCAATTAACACTGAGTCCATTATAGCTCCCAGGGGAGCTACTGGCCAGGGAGGCCGGGAAAGGCATCATCTGAAAGGTCAGCGCCTGGAGAGGAAACAGGAGGGGCAGAGTATGACGGAGGCTCAAGGATGGAAGACAGGGAGGAGGGTGTGAGCTGCCTCAGACCAAATGGAGTGTGAAGCAGGAGCTATTTGTCACCTGCAAGCTATGCACTAGGGGAGGCTGCAGTATTTTCCACTGGACAGAAGTATGCGTCAGCAGCAAGGGGTATAAATTAAGGAAACCACTGAGGTTCCTGGTCTAATCGTAGCCTTTCCAACCATCTGGGGAGCCAGCAGATCCACTTCAAGTTCTACAATTAGATCAGGGATGTTTTCCCCCAGGTCAGATCCTTCGCAACTCATAAATGTTTCAAGGCCCCTTCCTCCTGTTTCTTTTGATCCCAGTGTAAACTGAGCACAATTTCTTCACAATATGCAATGCAATAGTCAGTTCCTCTATGGGGACTTTACATTCAGCATGTGTTCAGGACCCTGCTAATCTATATTTTCTCACCACTTCTCCAGGAGCTCCGCTGGTTTTAATAAGGCAAAGGACTAGTATGTATTCTTATTATCAACATAATATCAAGTCTTCCCTATACAATAAAAGAAAAGATATCACTTAAGATGATTACAAGAGTCATGGCTTCATCTATAGTCTATAGTCTATATCGGTTTCATTTCCGGGATTGTTCAGATGCCAACGGAAATTTTGCCGGATTTCCCTCATTTCAGCCGGATGTCCGTTACCTTCTGCTTTATTTGTGTTGGCGTTCTAAACTCCGATGGATTTCTGAGGACTATGGTTAACTGCTCCTCAGATCTCTGCAGGGTAAATCCAGACAGCTAGCTAGACTATCTGTCCAATCTGAGTTTTCTGTCGCACGACTAAAACAACTTTTGAACGTACACACCAAAACAAGTTTCTTCCCGAGGCTATTTTGCAGAGGCACCACTGCGCCGTCTGGTGCGTAGTGTCGCCCAAGACAATTGTGATTGGTTTATTCAATTCAAATTGAATTGAATTAAATTTAATTTAATTGAACTGAATTTAATTGAATTGAATTGATTGGTTGGTTTAAAGAAATGCCAATAAACCAGAGCACATTTTTTTCTCCCATCCCGGAACGCTGTGTGGACTAGCCAGACCCTCCTCTGCAGCTCTGTGAAGGAAGGTCTGGCAATGCGAGACTACTTCATCTATGACAAGAAAGCACACACACCTCAGTGATTCCTCTCTTGGCATTTTTAGTACAGAGTGAAAGACAGAGAAATAAAGTGCAGAGCTCAGATGGGCAACAACGAGGAGCTTAACTACTTCACCATCAGGGCACCAGGGAAAATCCATTCTTGGCAGCGGAGAATGCCACTGCTAAGCCTGCATTTTAAAATGTGAATCTGCACTTAGTCTTTTGGAAACTCCCCCAAGCTGATCATTAAGCAGGTCATTAAATCAAAAGTTGTGAGGCTTGGAAAAGAAAGAGATGAAGTGAGTAGATGAGAAAAATGAATACATGATAGGAGATGGTGAGATAATTATTCATCTGTCCCCATGTGCACTAGAAGGGCATTGGAGAGGAAATCCGTATCCAGGGAGGATATTGAGGAGTTGACAACTTCATCCTCTGAATCACATGCTGCTGTTGCTGGTGGCATAGATTTTGAGTTAAATGTTAATTAATAATTACATATTTCTACGAGTTGATTGAGCAGTAAACAAAGTTATAGTTTGTAGCTAATCTAATTACATGCCCCTAATATCATAAAGAATTATGTATGTTTCATTTGTTTTTACTAATTTATCAGCCTCTATTAATGCTCTCTACTGGATTATTATTAGAGCTGTCAAACGATTAAATTTTTTTTAATCGTGATTAATCGTTGAATTTCTATAGTTAATCGTGATTAATCGCATGTTTTATCACGATTAAAATTCTATTATTTTGCATTTCAGAACAGTTTTTAAGTACATATTAACAATGGAAAGCCATTCTTACCAGTATATCTTGATTGGGAATCAAATGAATGCAAAGAAAGTGACTTTATGAACTTGATTTTAAGATTTGTATTTGTTTATTATATATTTAATCTAGTCACACATTTGAATTTAACAACAACTTTGAATGCACAACGAGGCTGTAAATTACCAGTTTCATTGAACGCACCGTCTGTGTTTTTCCGACAACAGCAGCTGCAGATTGTTACATCCCGGTGTCGGAATCCTTTACAGTAAAATACAGTCAAACTTTACACCGTTTAGCATTAGCTGTCAGCATTGTAACCGTGTTTAATCCAGCTACTAGCTAGCGTGTGTGTGTGTGTGTGTGTGTGTGTGTGTGTGTGCGTGTGTAAAAAAAAAAAACAGCATGAAAAAGTTGAATTTCCCCTGGAGGGACTAATAAAGGCATGCTTTCCTTCTTTCCTCCTTTCTTAAGATAGTTAGCAGCTTTGAGTTTGAACTCTGAGGCTGCGTTTGAATATTTCAAAAAGGCACTTTAAACACAATTCAATGGAAAAACCGAAATTTTAAAGCTTTGCCGGTCAAACATCCAAACAGGACACCTTCATAGTAAAACATGGGTCTGTCTCGGGATTAGAGATTCAGGCCACGTTCAGACCCACTTCAGCTCTGCACAGAAAAACTCAGCCACCTCCTCCACTTGAATGGGACTATGCTGCTGACGCGAGGCTTTGGCAAAAAAAGCAGGGTTGTCGGGCAAAAAAGTGTAACCTTGCTCAACTAATGCTGGATCATGTGGCAAGGCACTGCGTTGGCCAATCATACACATGCAAGCTCACATTCCTGATTGATTTCTTTGTGACGTGAATACTGGATTTCTACTGTATCTAGGAGTTTTAAGTCAATTGCAGCTGGATAGCAAGTCCTATTACAACTGAATGATTGCTACATACTGTACATACTGTAGAGGGACATAGCTCATGAATCAGTTTACTGTACTGTACATTGTAATGTAGGACCAAGTTGAGGGCCACACAGCCTCACCTATCTCAAGTCGGCAGTCAGGGTGGGGACCAGATACTTGTTCTTAAAAAGAAATATACCACAACTTTATTTAGTTTTTTTTTAAATTTCCCCTTAAGTCAGATGTTTTCAACTGTAAAGGTTATAGCAAACATCTGTCAGAATGAAAACCGATAAAGATTAACTCTATGCATTACATTGCCATCCACCTGTACAACTGTTTCTGTATATTGCGAGGCTGTGTTTACAGCTGCCTCGTGAAGCTTCGTGATAAAAATGTACTCTACAATGGCACTGAAAAGGTTTTATTGCAAAGCAGCACAAGGTGGACAGTTTTGCAAGGTAATACAGTGAGAAATGCGATGTGTGTGTATCACGTGGTGTCCACTGCAGAGAATTGCTTAAGTCCTGAAACCTTCATCTCAACACAATTTCTGTGATGTTCTTGTTTGTTGTTTGCTGATACACATTGTTTTTTGCAACAACACGTTCATGTTTGTTCAATATTTTATACACACGTGCTGCAAGACATTTTTGAGTTGTTTCCATTAGTGTCCAAGTGTTGCCAGGTGTTAGATGCTACCTATGACACAACTTCCCAGGAGTATTCACAGCAGCCTTCATGAACTTCCCACTTTGAAGAACATCCTAGTTGTCTCAGTGGCCCTGGTCCATAAAAACACAAAGCCAAAGCAGCCCCTGCTACCCTCCAGCTGCTCCCTGTTGTCCCCTACATCCCTCCACTTCCACATATTCCTTTGCACACCACATCCACCATCAGCCTCACACACATGTAGACACAGTTGAGTAGATAAAGACTATTGTTATGCTTCCCAGTCTGCTATCCAAGCATTTTGTCCCTCACAATAAATGGCAGATACACATACAAACAACCTAATGGAGCTTGTCTGACATGAAGTGGAGCCTTTGTTTCCTGAGAGACTACTTCCTGCACCACTGTGCAGCTTCCTCTTGGTGTCTCACTCCCTGATCTGTCAATGGCTATGAGAGACAGCAGAATATGGTTTAACACTAGAAGTGCCGGAATTCCATAACTACTAGAACTGCCATGAGCGGTCATTTTGACCGCCACATTCCAAACTCTATAATCTCTCATGATAAATACCTAATTGCAATATTGTATTATGTATTGTGTTAGGATATCTTTAGAAAAACGTAATAACACCGAAATGTACATTTTTACGAGTTTAATTATACATTTGAGTAGTAATACGTGTTTCAATTATTCATATCATGGCATAGTAAACCGTAATTATTTCATACATTCATATCCCGAAAATATGGTGTGGAAATTCATTCAGCTTAACTCATAATAGCCAAATAACAATTATAAGTATCTTATTTGAACATTTAGCTATAACCTAACCTGGCACTGCCTCTGTTTTGGCGTCTGCTGCGGTGCGCAGCGCTGCTGCCCTTTTTTCCTCCATAAACTCCGCTCTCAGCTCCTCTGCCAGTTGCTGCATGAACTTCCTCCGGGCAATGTTACTGCTGGTGCACTCCTTGGAGAGGATGTGTGCAACGATTCCAGTCAGTTCGAGGATGTATAAAGTTATATGAACATGTAGACAGCCACCGGCCATCTACGTGTACCGCGCCTTTCACAGAGCGAGCGCCCGGTGTTTGCCTTCTGATTCAGAGCAGAGTGCATCCACGCCGTAGTAGCCTACGTTATCGACTCTGGCTTTGCCTTCGGCCCAACGGTGATGCCCACACTTGTTACTCGAGACCGCTAGTTACGTTGCTCTGACAGAGACTATGGTAGTTACTAAGCAACCAAGATGCATCTTCAACCGCGCGAAAAATTAAAAACAATACCACGAAAATCCGAGCGGTCAATATGACCGTGTATGGCCGAAATAGGTAAAAGTGATTGTATTTTCTTTGCCTTTTGTGTAATGTATATAAAAACAATTTTAAATTAAAATACAGACTCTTTTAGGAAAAGTCAGGCAGCAGCAGGATTGTATTTCTTTATTCAGCAAAGTTATTACACATATAAATTTCAAAACGGTCAAAATGACCGTCATGGCCGTTCTAGTGTTAAAAGCATTTGGGTCAATGTTACTTATCCCCATTCTCAATGTTGACCCCACTGCAACCTGAACAACCTCAAGGTTGCTATCCTCTCCTAATGTCTGGGACTGTAGTGCAGTCTATGTTCACAATGCACCTTACTCGTTCATTCAATACAACACCCCCGCATTGAGCTCACTTGTTACTGACCCACATTTGACCCTGTAAAGGGGAATGTTTGCTGTACGCGAGTCCAGCTGAATTAATCCATTTATCGCTGTGTTAGGGCCTTGAAAGCACTGACATAATTGCTTAAAAAGCTTTGATCTAATCTATTTAAGTAATTAAACAAATGTTGCCAGCCGGAACTTTATAACCCCACAGCCCACTCAATACATTTGGGTCCAGATGCGAGTGTGCAGGGCCATGTACAAAATCTTTAATCTTTTTTTTTAAAGCTGGTTGACAGCAACTTATTTCCTGATCAATCCTCGCTGGCTATATGCTGGGTGCCCAAGCCATCGATATGTAAACCCCGGAGGAGACAGACAGTGAGGCACTCCATCGCTCATATAGGACAGGTCTGAAACCGAGCCAAGTAGCTGCTCAGAGGCAGGGAGGATCGTCGGGACACATTGACGAGAGAGAGAGAGAGAGAGAGAGAGAGAGAGAGAGAGAGAGAGAGAGAGAGAGAGAGAGAGAGAGAGAGAGAGAGAGAGAGAGAGAGAGAGATGCCAAATGGTGACGGCCATCCTGGGCTTCATTAGCAGTAGCCCTGACATTAAAAAGTGACTTGGTTACTGAACACAACGGAGGAAGTAGGAGGCCTAAGAGCATCAGTTGTTTTTGGATGAAGTCAAGCATCTTTAGGCCTTTAACATGCTGCTTGGCTTCTAAACAACACAACCAAACAAAGAGGTGCATTGATTATATGTGGGCATGAGGCGAATGAGAGCATGGGATCAATGGAATCAATTAATGAATGGACAAACAAATGAGTGTGTAGGTGTGTGAATTAGTATGTACCAGCCAAGAAAAATTAGAAACAAGCAAAGGGAGTGAAAGGACAAAGTGCTGAGGGTGTGATAAAATGAGTAGGTCATGAAGAGAAAATGTATTAATGAGTGAAGGAAGGCATGTAGAACTTAGCAGAGATTAATAATATTAGTATGTCATTAGCCAAGTGATTAAAAACAGGGGTAGAGGCAGGTAAACAGCACAGGCATTGGTCCAGAACAGAACTAATTACATTTAGAGTATCTCATGCCTATCAATGTATGGACACTTGTGGATATTATAAACAATTACATAAAAATACACTGATCAGTGTTTCCCCTAGGATTTTTTTTCCAGGCGGTGATTTACACATCACAC
Organism: Sander lucioperca; assembly: GCF_008315115.2. Taxonomy (NCBI): domain Eukaryota; kingdom Metazoa; phylum Chordata; class Actinopteri; order Perciformes; family Percidae; genus Sander; species Sander lucioperca. The sequence continues at coordinate 5,443,331 of NC_050185.1, forward strand.
AACTATTTATGAGGGTGTCCAAACACTTAACTGTGTGACCACAAGCACAAATGAAGCTCGGCGCAAATTCTTTCAGGAAGATGTCATTAACCCAATCATCTTAAATCAAATCAGCTGTTTAGAAGCAATACTTTCAGTTAAACCAATCAGACTTGGCCACGAAATTCAAGGGCCAATCACAGCATTACAACTCTGCTTTAAATCTGTTCTCTCCCTGTGCTGTCAGCTGTCGTTTCAGGCAAAGCGCTCAACCCTCCACCTCCTCTGCTGCCTCCGGTCATCGCATTTCTCCCGGCTGACCACTCCGTTGCCTCTTCGGTCTGGTCTCCGGTCTCTTTCTCCGCTGCCACCAGTGTCTAGACTCCATCGGGGGCTATGTTCCTGTTCTCTACCCCTTTCAAAATATTATTAATTCAATGGAGTCTAATCTCCAAAAGACTTTGTACATTTTATCATGCAGTTGTACAATAAATATTTTTGCATATCTGCAAACAAAGTCTCTCCTGATTGCATTGTGGTTTAGTGCACATACTTTTTGAAATATAGATAAAAACAAGATTGATTTGAACGTATGTAGACCGTTAGCGGAGCGTATGTTTTTTGGAGCTGGCACAGCGCTGTGAAAACGTCAATTTACTGCGTCAGTTGTTATCAGAGGACGCAGGTGAGAAAAACAAAATAAAAACAGAAACTGCTGGGGGGCAGTGCATTGCAAAGACGGTCAATATAACAGCATCCACAGCAGATAAAGGAATAAGAGAGCTTCGCTGTATGTGCACGTTTCTGTTTTTATAGTGCAGCATAAAATTTGTCATCAAAATCACATTTGCTTAAACATCACTACTGCGGACATGGGCTACCTGATTCTACAGGAATATGAGGCTATATGTAATAGCAGACACACAGAGAACACTGTTTGTGGAAGCAGAGAGCTATTCCCTGTGGTTTCTTTGACAATAATATGGCCTGGCTTGCACAGGGGAACCTTTTTCTCATTTTATGAATTATGGAGAGACAGACACCCCTGCTGAGTGGTGCATCCTTAGTGGTGAAATATGTCCTCTGTCTTTGTCATGGCGGGGTGAGGATTGTAAAATAATGATATAGAATTCATTTCATCTCAACATGCCCTGGCTCTCTCATACATACATCAACCACGTCCTAGAGCAGGACTTAGAGTTGAGGAAAATAAGACAAGTGGTGAGATGGGGTGGAAAACCACAAGCTGCTATAAGGAACCTGCTCTATATATCTCCCAGCCTCCTTTTTCACGTCCCTCTTCCAGCGCTTGGACCATCATTCTCTCACCTCATATTCTGTTTGCCTTTCTCCACCGTGGCATGCTTCAACACATCCATCCTCTTTTCCTCCATCTTTCTGACTCGCCCTCCCTCCCACAAAACCCTTCCTCCCTCCCTGTCTCTCTTTCTCACGGGAGGTGAGCACAATCTCATTAGCCACTGCTGGATGAGGCGTCCTCTCCTCTCAGGTTCAAGGTGATGGAAGATTAGGCCGTTTGGCCTCAACTCATTCTGTATTCACATGGCGTTACTTGCTGCCCGTGAACACCAAATTACATTGAACCTGGGGAGTCTAACTCCATTAATTTTAAATGGAAGATTAATTTAACAATATGCAGCAGATATTTGTTACAAACCCATCATGTAAAAGTGACATTTGGCTATAAATTTGCAGGAGGCTCAGTCTGGCTGCTGGGGCCGCGGCACAAATAAATCACAGCCATTTATAGCTAATCTCTATTTTCACACGTGCGTATGGATGGTGCCACACGTGTCCAAAGTATGCACATATTGTAGATGCACACACAGAAACACATTATATGCAGTAGGACAAAATAAAAATGTTAACCTCTTCCAAGAATTCCTGCACACTGTTATTTTGAAATACATTAGTATAATAGGTCATTGGTAGATGGATATACCAGTAATGTCTAGTGTTACAACTGAGTGTGGAAATCAAATATGATTTGGAACTGTACATATTTACATAGATATTTATGAACATTTGGATTGCAATTATCTTCACTTCAAAATGCTAACTAATGACACAGTATCCCTTTGTTTCGCACTCTTTGCTACATAAATAACAGGCTCTGTCACTCTAAGCCATGCATAGTATATGCTGTACATCTGACTATTTCAGAGCTGCCAAGCACACAGACTCAGAGAAGTGACAAAGACAGAAGGCAGGCATCCATTTCAACTAAAAAGGCCAATATTCCTCGCTGGCAGCTGACTGAAGCTCCCCTGAAACGCCACATAAAGCTTACCCAAATGGCCTCGCTGCGGCCTCAACATGTCAGCCTGAGATATGCACATCAGTGCTCTGTGACAGTAACTCCTGATCGTATTACACACCTCAGCAGTGCTCATGTCCCATTACCGCCACCCAGCCCTGCCCGGCTGTGATTACCCCTCCTGCACACACACATCTGCTGATAGCTATAATGTGTAAGTGAAACAGTCATCTTCAAGGGGAGAGGGTGCGGTGGTGGCGGCGAGGGTTGGGGTGGGGGGTGTTGTATTAGAATGGGAGCTAGGTGGTTGTGAATGTACAATGATTTCATGCTAATCCTCCCAGATGGGGTGAGACTTTGAATTTTAGCTCCAAATCACAACAACCTCTTGCAAGAGAGCGTCCCTTGCCTCCAACTCATCTTTTGGCTCTTTAATGTGAAATTTCTTCGGGGAGCATGCAGCCTAATTAGAGGAATTGATAACCTCACCGCTTATTAACGAGGCCAATACATTTCAAAGTCATTAAAGATAACCATGGCAATAAGTCTGGCTATAAGCATCACTAGGTTTCACAGCCGGCGTGTCGACGTTATAAAAAGAGGATATGAAGAGGGGGTAGAGGACAGGGGGGGTTGGTGTGGGTGGAGGGGAGGAGCAGTTCTTGCTCAGTCAACTGTAAATGCTTGGTTATTGGAATCTTTAAAAAAGCCAGTGAGGAGAAAATTACATGACCAAATCTCCTTTTTCCTCCAAGTTAATGAAGAATTAGGGTTCCCATTTTCCGCATTAAATGGTTCACGGGAGGTTTGGGCATTGCGAAAAGTGTGTTTGACAACGGTGTCAATTTAGCCACAGCACAGCTCACAGGCCCGTGGCAGAACATCATTCACAACTGTCACAACCACTTATCTTTCTCATTGTCACAAAACCAACAGAATTCAGGTCAAGAACTTTTTCCCCTCACTTGCCTTTCTTCATTACGATTTTCCACACTTTGCTGGAGCCAAATCGCTGTGGAGACAGCCTATTCCTTAAGAGCATAAATCTTGACAGATTTTCCACTACTTTCTGCTTCATTGATGTTAAATGCATGCATGAGTCACAGTAAAATAATTTAACTAGCTGTCCATATACTGTAGGGAATATATGGATTGATAATCTATCCTGTGATATTAATACTGTCCTCTATCATTTCTATTAATGCCATTCACATCTTGCAGAAATGGATTTCCAATATAGTTAGCCTTCACACATTTACAATATAACCATATTTACTCAGTGCATATCATCACATAGTGAAATGTATACATTATTACATTAAAATGAGGTTTAGTCTTTCAAAGAAAAAGACCATAATGGCTACAGAAAATCACCCTAACTAGTCATATTGAGGTGTTCAGCTAAATGCTTGACTGGGGAGCTCAAAAAAGCTTTCCAGAAAATCAGAAAGGTGGCCAGGCACTATAACAATCCCATTACTCATGGCTCTCCAAGTTGGGGCACGGGAGTGTAACAAAGCACAGATTTATACAGCTGAGAGTGACGTGCCAGCTGTAATGCGCTGCGTGCTGCTGGGCTCAGCCAGGGGAAGTGATGAGAGCCTGTACCAACACCAGCACGGCTAATGACCCAGGCATCTAACACTGTCGTCTAGGTGATGTGGAATAAAACCCTCAGCCTAAAAGAAACGCCATGACACATTCCATCCTACCATGCCACTCAAGCACACACACACATGCACGGTAGCTCATCAGGACCCGATCAAGTCAGGTGGTACACCGTGTCACTGCCACCTAAATATTATGGAGAATTATTTTCAAATAATCAGCTAAATTATTAATCCAATTAAAGGTCCCATGACATGGTGCTCTTTGGATGCTTTTATATAGACCTTAATGGTCCTCTAATACTGTATCTGAAGTCTCTTTTATATAGACCTTAGTGGTCCCCTAATACTGTATCTGAAGTCTCTTTTATATAGACCTTAGTGGTCCCCTAATACTGTATCTGAAGTCTCTTTTATATAGACCTAAGTGGTCCCCTAATACTGTATCTGAAGTCTCTTTCCCGAAATTCAGCCTTGGTGCAAAATTACAGCCACTAGAGCCAGTCCCACAATGAGCTTTCCTTAGGATGTGCCATTTCTGTGTCTGTAGCTTTAAATGCTATTGAGGAGGAGAGAGGGGGGAGGCAAGGTGGAGGGTGGAGGTGTGGCCTTGACCAACTCCCACTTTGCTCGTTTGAAAGCCATGATGCCTCTATCTCATGGGTGGGCCAAATTCTCTGGGCGGGCAAAGCAGAGAAAGGGGAGGTAACCTTTCCCCTTATGACCTCATAAGGAGCAGATTCCAGATCGGTCCATCTGAGCTTTCATTTTCTCAAAGGCAGAGCAGGATACCCAGGGCTCGGTTTACACCTATCACCATTTCTAGCCACTGGGGGACCATAGGCAGGCTGGGGGAACTCATATTAATGTTAAAAAAACTCATAAAGTGAAATTTTCATGCCATGGGACCTTTAAGGAGTTTCTAGAAGAAAGTTATATGTAAACGCAAAAATCTTGCAGGCAAATATCCTCTCTGTAGAGAAATAAATAATGAGGTTTCGATAAGGGCCTGATTTGTTAACTTACGTGATAAAGCGATGTGATCGCCCAACTAAATGGCACTTTACCTGAATCCAAAGAGCAGATGTGGAGGATTCTGCCGTAGTCCTTCAGTATTCTCCTGGCTGCAAATCCTTTGCCACTTCACCAGTTAGCTGCAGTGCTTCTCATTCCTTGCCATTCGAGCAGGCTGTAAGAGCACCACTGAGTGTGTTGTAATTAATCAAAGCAATCAAAAGAAAGGCCTGTCTGGATTGGACATCCACAATGGATAATTAGCCTTATTAGGCTGAGCCACCACAGGGCTTCAATACATTACTTTAACAGAAAGTTCTTTCTCCTTTAATTAACTGCAATAAAAAACTGAGATAAGTCAACAAAGTGAAACTGTTTTGTAGCTGAGGAGTAAAATGTCAAGGTACGCTAGCTGCAGTTACTCAATTTATTCATTATGGCAACTGTTTTATTTGGGGGATGCTGTTCTTGCTCACGTTGAAAGGGAAAGGATGAGTAGAATATAAAAAGGCAACATTAAAGGAGAAGATGGTATTCAAGAAGAATTATTCATCAAAGGAATCCGTGTAATATTTAGGTAACCACATTTTCTTTTAAAAAAAAAAAAGAATGACATGGACAGCGCTCTGAAAGATGCAGCTGGGTAAAGGAACACATCCAATTCTTAAACATTTAGCTTTTCTTAAAGTGATACCTGACTGTCCAAAAGGTCAATAATGCTATAAACCTATATGATAGTATATCATTTTTAATGGTATTTCACACAAAGCTGATCTAAGCTTATTACAAGACTAACACTAAAACAAAAACGTCCTCTCCGGACTGCTAACAGGCAGTATTAAGAGGCTATTGGGAGAAGATACAATAGAATGCACAATAAAATGCTTTGGGCTTTGTAACCCTATTAGGAATCAATATGTTATTAATATGCATATCAATGGACAACCAAGTATTAATGATTTGTATAAAAGGAACTTAAAGTTATCGTGTTACAGCAAAACATCTATGGAATAAGTAGATGAGAGGTTATACTGCACTATATCTAAAAAACATGTCTAACTAAAGATCAGCAGGTATGTCAAACTACAAGAGCCAAAATCTGGACTAAGGACTGCTGCACGACTACATTCAATATAACTGTTCAAGCTGCAGGTAAAGTTTTTTCGTATACAGAATTAATCAAAGCCTATTACCAGACCATCTTTCACCAGATTACTTGGCTGATGCACAATAACTTCAGTCATAGGCATTACAGCTTTAACTTTAACCGTGTTGAACATCCAGGCCCACTACACACAGAGTTACTGTAGATCACTTTCTCTAATGTAGATCATATGTGGCTTTCAGTGACCCAGCCCCACCTTCCTGCTAACTCCCCTGATTCTGACAGATACTGGGTGTCTAACAGAATCACAGTGTGACTGACACAGTGGATTTACTGCTATGTCAAGCCACAGACCAACAGGCAGTGAGAAAACTAATGTTGACAAAGTACATCAGCTCTGCCAAATCAAATCACCGTCTGCAGCTCAACCAGGGTAAATTGCTAAACAAGAAAACATTGGTGCTGTTTATGACATAATTACACATATTATAACAAGTTGTCAATATATTTCATTTTAGTCATCTACTTCTGTATATTTAGTGAACTAACCCTTGACAACTGATCAGTTAAAGGAAATTACATCACACTCACAAGTGAATAGAAGATGTTAGCGGGAGTGAAGTGAAGTGTTTTATATTGATGAGATAAAGCGTTAAACGTTTGTGTGTGATATTTCCCACGCTGTACAATTCAATCCAACCATTAAAAGGGCTCCTAGTTTGATATTACAAATAGATTTAACATAGTAGACTGTTTTAAATTGTCTGTAGGTATGATTAATAATGATATTATTAGAAGTTAACCTTTGGGTAAGTGCCTTTTTTTAGTATAATCAATAACAAATACAAAGATGTATATATTAATGTGAGTTATGATGATATAAACCAAGTCAAGGACATATATTCATTAACTTGTGAATGCTTTGGTGCTTATAGCACATTTAAAGGACCTTTTTGTTGGGACTAATACATGAAAAAATGGTTTCCCTCTGAAGTCTTCCTCCACTGAGTGCCAATTAGCTGCAATTCAAAAAGGCACAGCTTTCCTTTCAAATTGGGGAATAATATGCCTTCCGCCAAAGGTTTGGCCCTAACTGGGTCTCTGGAGGCTCCATGGATTCCCCCCCATCCATAACTCAACAACACCTTCTAAGACTGGCACTAGAATTTTTTTAACCTCCGAGCTCATTATCAGAAGTCTCTAGGGCGCACTGCGAACCAGAGACAAGGATTAGGATTCGCTCGGAACACTCGCAACCAGAAATGGATGATACCAGGCAGATAGATCAGTAGTGCAAGAAGCCCACGGGAATACAGCAACTTGCAGAGTAAGGCACTTTTTAATATAAATTTAGCATTGCACCTGCTACGTTTTAGTCTGCTGAGGTGCAGTATGGAGGGTGCAGCTCTCGTCTTTGGCAGTCATTTGAAATGATGAAGCTGTGCCTCTATGGATTGATGCTATCGCCATCTGAAAATGAGTGGTGGAGCACGGTACCTCCAGCAAGCTGTGCACCTGTGCAAGAATCCTCAAGATTGGAGAGCTGGCTTTGAAGTCGCAAAATCAAAATAGGTGCTCAGAGATGCCGCACAATTGCTGATTATAGAGAAATATCTGGACGTAAAGCTTTACATAAAAGGGAAGTGATCCGTTATCATTAAGGTAATGTTGGACACAGGCTGTGGAACATGGTGGAAATTAGTGTTACCTGTCACTGAGATTGTAGTGGCTCCTGTGGAGTTAAAGGAACACACTGACTTATTGGGACTTTAGCTTATTCACCGTATCCCCCAGAGTTAGATAAGTCCGTACATACCCTTCTCATCTCCGTGCGTGTTGTAACTCTTTCCGACGGCTCCACCGGTAGCTTAGCCTAGCACGGATTCTGAAGGTAATCGGTTCCAATTAGCCTACTGCTCCGAATAAGTGACAACATAACGCCAACATGTTCCTATTTACATGTTGTGATTTGTATAGTCACAGCGTGTACAAATAACAAGGTCACATGAGACACAGCCATCTTCTAACAGTATACAAACTGGGAACTATATTCTCAGAAAGGTGAAGCATTGCTGATCTGCTCGGGGCTTCTCAGGTGCTGCGAGCAAATCCCTCCGCCCAAGTAGCAGAAGTGGCACTGCTTCGCCTTTCTGAGAATATAGTTCCCAGTTTATATACTTCGGAGCAGTAGGCTAGTTGGAACCGATTACCTTCAGGATACGTGCTAGGCTAAGCTACTGGTGGAACTGTCAGACAGAGTTACAACTCGCACGGAGATGAGAAGGGTATGTATGGATTTATCTAACTCTGGGGGATACGATGAATAAGCTAAAGTCCCAATAAGTCGGCGTGTTCCTTTAACTCAATATACCTGCTTTTCACAATAGCAACACTCATTATGAGTTGACCATGAGGCTGAAAATAATTAACCCCGGTTCAGAACAGCTTCAAAGGGTCTATGTTCATTTTTAGAGCCAAGCAAGAAGGACGCAATGGTCTTACACGTCTGGAGGTGAAACACAAAGTTCTCCAAATCTTTCACTCTTGAATAACTTGTCAGAAGTCCCAGAGTAGCCTCTCCTCTCTTGGTTTCTCCTCCTTACAGTACAACCCAGAATTTGCTTTCTCGACAAAAACTGTTACGATGGTGGGAGTCGGGGGTGGGGTCATTATGTGAAATGATGAATTGTCTTCTATAGCCAAACCATGACTCCTTCAGTAAATTAACATTCTGAAGTGGGAAATACCACAAAGAGGGTTATAATCCACTGAGCCAACTTTGCTTCCCTGCTAGTGGGGCTGATTAAGCCATTCACTTTTGCCACCAGCAGATATTTTCTTCATCTTGCAGTAACATCTTTTTTATCTTCACAAGTTTAGCTGTTTGGATAGATGTTAGCGAATGACAATATTACAGAACATAAATTAAAGCAAGAAAAGTGTGCAGAAGTTCACCTTACGGAGTTTGAACATTCATACGAGCCATTCAGTATGGTTTCTAAAGGAAACCTTTTCAGCTGTATTCAGTACCGTCAGGTCAGAATGCCTTGCCTAAAGTTGGCTCAAACTAATCTTCAGAGTTGCTGCAGTTATTATTTTATTTTTTATTTTGACTTGCTTAATATACAGATGGTGAGATTAGGCAGACTTGTGTTAAGACTTGGGTTTTCTATGGCATGCTAAAGAGCTCTTGTTGGTTCTTTTAACTGTTGTTTTTAGCCATGCTTGTCTTTCTGGTCAAATATCTCAACATCTACTGGATGGATTAACACAAAACTTTATACAGACATGTATTATTTCCACAGGATGAATTCTATTAACTTTGGTGATCACTTCACTTTTAATATAGTACCATTATCCGGTCAACATTTCAATTTGTCCAGTACTTTGGTTTATGACTAAATACCTGCAAAACTAATGGCATATATGCCATGAACCTGTGTATGGCACATACACAATGTGTTTAGTACTAAATACCAAGTGCATGCTAAAACACTAAAATTCAATCTGGCAAGTGGTTGTCAAGATATCTAGCTTTTGACCAATGTGTTGGACAATAGGACACATGGATAGAATAATAGTTAGGTAGCAATCGTAACAGTGACCTAAAACTGCGGCGTAAACAGCTGGACAAATTGATTATGCACTTTGCTGTAGTAAAGGTATTGGAGGATGTATGGATGAGAACTTTGCAAATAGATGATTAGCTTACTGGGAATCCCCACTGGAAGTGAGACGTGAGCGAGACGTGAGTGGACACTGACTCCGTTTTCCGTATAGGTCTCGTTAAGCCGTCAGTCAGCAGCAGCTCCAGGGAAGCTGAATAGACAACGGCCGACTAACCTGCCTTCACCAGGCTGACTGACAGCAGAAATTTACTGAACCAAAATAATATTCATGTCAACTCCATCGGGAAGAAATCAACAGTGTTTATGTATTGATTCATTGTTTTTATTTCCCCGCCCACAGTAGGGAGTAAGGGACATCTGTCTGTAGTGAAACAGACAAGCTCACAGACGGAGCCTTGATCAATCACTATAGATACGGTTAATAAGTCCAAAATACATTAGTATATATGATTACGCTTCACCCAACGCAACAAAAACGGACTTGATGCGTAAAAGAATGTGGGGGGTCTCTGTGAGATGCCTGTCTCATATTGTCAGCGTGGATTTATACATTTAATAAAATGGAAGAATATCTGTTCCATTGAAACGTGCGAGTAAAGGACGTTAAAAATGCCTTTTAAAAACGCTCTGTGTGGATTGGCCGTTACACCTCTATACAGTATGTTTAACCTGTCCCCCATATGCACCATGTTATATGTTGACATCAGAGTGTAAAATAAGGTATCATCACATTCACAGCATGTTATATAAAAACACTGAATAAAAGTTTTCCAAAGGGCCGCAGCTCTGTAAAGCATGTTGTTGTCTAGCCTGAACGCATCCAATGGCCTCTCTCTAGAGCGACGTTAGTGGCAGCTAAATAAATAATTAAAAAGACAAATAAAGCAAGAGGCAAATGAGTATGAGGGTGAGAGCCTCGGAGGGGAGATCTGCTCAGATTTCCATCTTTGAATGTTGCAAATTAAATTCCCTCGTCAAGACTCTAATCATTCACAGCAGATGGGGGCTTACGCTCTGTTTTAGATCTGCGGGAACTCTAATGGTTATTGTTTCGGTTTAAATAGGGAGATTATTGCATTTTAATAAGTCCTCCTTGGGACTTGCTGGAACAATGGAGTGCCGTGAATTACTGTAGATAGCTGTTACTGCATGCAGGGGGAGAAATCAAGTTACTAAGTGTGACAAGTTGCTCTTCCTCTCTCCACCCGCTCCCACCCACCCTTCCGGAGATGGCTGCCAGTGTATTTACCACCAAATTAAGAACGTGCCATGGGAATAATATTTTTATCCGACAGAGGGGAAGGGGAAAGGAGCTTGGCTGTGGATTTTCATTAAAATGACACATCTGTTCAGCAATTTCGGCAAAGTAATTCTGCTGAAAGTTTTATCAGCTAATTTTAATTATTCACTCCACTGACTTGAATACAGGATTCATCATGTTGAATTAATACATTCAACGAGATTATTTTTCTTTCCTTTTCGCTCCCAAATAGACGAAGACAGGAGGGCGGAGGGAGGGGGGCAATCAACAAATTGAATTGTCATGCACTGCGGATTAAATTGTGATTTGTTAATTACAAAAACTATATGAGCTTCTATATTTTGAAGAATTAAGAGGCTCAGGAAATCAGCGGGAGGGATTCAATATTACAACTGCTTGTAGGTGTGGTGTGTCGATCACTTACTATGCTGACATTTTTGTCTTTTATGGACAGAATACAATCATAATAAAATGTTTTTGTCACAATGTTGATACTTGTGTGAGAGATTTTCATTTGTCATATTTCATGAGGTAGTCCACTCTTTTCGTGACTGGAAAAGTAAAACGCTATTTAGGCACAACACTACCTAATGAGCATTTCAAACATGAAGATTATCCTTCCATAAACATAAACAAGTGCCATCAGAGAATACTGGCAATGGGGTCTGTTACTCCTCCAGCATATAGAGCCAGCCGTGCTGATAACAGCAGAGGAGCACAGGAGAATCACAGAGCCCTCACATGTCAAAGACCTCTTATTCAAGCAGAGCACATTCAAAAGACCCCAGCCATTCAAAGCCAACCCATTCAAGGACCTCTGGCTCTGCAGTCAAGTTTCTGCCGGGGTACTGCTAAACTGCTGCTACTGGGTTTTACAGAAACACAAAGATCCACAAAGATCTAGACCCCTCCCTTTACAGTCTTATCTCCTCAGGTAACTTTCCTTTGCAACTCGTCCCTGGAGACTATCACCTTGCCCTGGAGCCCTGATGCACATCAGCACACAGAACAAATGAGACGCCAGAGCTGGGAGACGGGCAGATTGCAAAGTGATACCTCTAAAGTATGGCTTTGTGGCTATGTTTCTCTCTCCCTCCTCCTTTCTGAGTTGTGTGAAGTGTCACTGAGGAGCCCTCTGAGGACTGAGAGGGCAGGAAGCTTTTCCTGGATAAAGAGAGGAAACTGAGAACAACACCGATGTATTAAATAATAGCCTGGGGGAGCGAATACTTGAGGTAGCCTTTTTGCTTGCCTGACACCATACAGCGCCTGTCAGCTTATCAATTAGCTTACTTCCTCTTTACCATAAGGCCAGCCCAGGGGAGGCTCAGTAGTCCCTCATAGACAACAAGTATGGCAAAGATGCTTCTGGTCTATACAAATCATTTCTAATTGTTGACTCGCTTCTACATATTTCAACCACTTAGAAAAACAAATCTGAATAGATTTGGCTGATAGAGTTCAGGAATAACATCCTTGAGCTATTTACAAGGGATCTGAAAAAATATTGCGAAGTATACTAGGGAGCGAATGTTAAGCCTTTTAATAAAGTGTTATAAATCTGAGAGAAATGAGAGTAGCATCACATAAATGAAGGCAGTGGTTGGACCCAGTGATGCCTAACATCAGACTGACTGAACGACTGGGAGGCTGTCTTTGACGGATCTCCACCATATTCTCTACTTCCTTCCAAATGACACACAGCAGAATGTTTCTGCCTCTCTGGAGGCCTGTACCGGTTATCAAATTTAAAAAATAAAGCAAGTGAAATCTGTCTACTCTTCATCTTCCCTGCTCTCCTAGGATTTGCTCGAGCTGGCAAATTACCATTTTCAGGCACAATATTCCCAAGATGCTGTGGTGCTTTTCTCCTCTTCCTGATGGAATCAGATGAGTGCAGTCAGGGGACTCATTGCTATCCACTTGCAAGTATCCAGCAAAAAATAGGGAAAAAATGCAACAGCAGGCTCTGACAGCTCCTCATATGAGAATCAATGGCAGGTGGGGGCTGGGAGGGCGGCGCTAAACGTGGACACTTTTACTTTGCTGTTGAAAAGAATCTCATTTATTAATTAAAATTGCACTAGTAGTAAAAAAAAAAAAAAAAAAAAAAATTGCTTTGCACACAGTGCACAAACAATAAAAGGTGCAGATTCAACCAAAACGTTTCCTTCATTCTAGGCAAAGAGAGATTTAATAACCAAGAATTAAATGATATAGGGGAAAACGACACATCCCTCTCTATCACACTCATATTTCTTCACTAGCATATGAACCCTTCATTTGACTCAGCAATGTCAAGCAGAGAGATCTGTCAATCGACAGAGAGAGGAACACTGAGTCCCTGTGAGCCTCTTTTAAATGCATTCACACAACACAGTGGCGACACATGGAGTGGCCAAATTACTGCATAACTCATGATTTGATTGTAAGAAATGAGACATCCATTATCCAGCAGAGATTTCTGGAGAAGGGGGGAGGAAGTCTATTTTTTTCAAGAAGCATTTGAGATTTCCAAGCATGACAACTAAATGAACTGAAAGCAAAGTTACACAAACAGGGAGACTGAGGAGAAAGAAATTCAATTTCATTTGGATAATGTATTTCTAACGTTATGATGCTAAAAGTGGAAGGCAAACGAATAAGCACCAGAGGACACTGATTTTATTACAGAACTAAACTGAATATGTATGTAGGCAGAAGTATGTAGAATGTCCAATTCATAACACCAACATCATCTAGCAGAATTACTCTTGGAAGAGTACTCCAGATATTCAGTTTTGTACTTTCATTCATCAAGTTGAGGACTCACAGGAGACAGATTAAATGAAAGAATGGTCAAAAACAACCCAGCAGGTACCAAGATATCCTGAGTTTTTGTCTGTAGTATGGTTTGAGCTAGCAGCGCTAATCATTTAGCAGTGGTGCTGCGCCACTGTTGAATAGGGGATACACTGCAATAGTCTGTGGTGGATGTGAAGCGTCCATATTTGTTTGGTTTTTAGGTACTTCCATTTTAGTAAGTGGCAAGTTGGATTTATCAGAGCTTACAGAAACGTTTTCAGTAGCTTTTTTATGAGTTATTACGACATGAGAGTTGAAGTGAACACTACTCACAAGCCAGAAACTTCTAATTCTGATAACTCTGAGTTGACCAATGTGGCATTAGACCGTCCCTGCCTGGTAAACTCTATCCCTCAGTTTGTAATCAGGCTTTTTTTTTTTAAACTGCAGTTTCAACACGAGATTACCCAGATGGCATCATCATCATGGGGGGTTTTCTCAGACTTTAGAAAGCTCCCTCCAGAGCCACAGAAGATGTTAAACAACCGACTAGTATGACCTGTAGCCTAATTTCGATGTGTAAACTCTCCTTGAAACAATGAAACATGTTATGCAGTCTGTGTAGGCCTTTAGACATGATGACAGATACAGGAGCCAAAACATGCATGAATAAAATATAAAACATACTGATAGGTAGGAAAAGTAGTTTCACGCTTAATTATTTAAAAGTAGTGGAACTTTTGCTATCACATCATGCTGTGAATATGACTACTTTATCTTTGGGCTCAGTGGCTTAACGGTTCCAGGGAACGCCTAGCAGCAGGATCCTATAGGCTTCACCTGGTGCACTGGAAATTGGGATAGGAGGTTACTCACTTGCAATCCAATCCAAGAGGATAATTGGGCACAGACCCAATCCAATACAGTCCCCTAAACTGCATGTAATCCACTCAGCCAAACTGTCACACCAACAATGAACCCTCCCCCTCTACCCCTAGGGCCCACCGAGGCTATCTCAGGAACACTTCAATAGCTTGTACCTGGCCTGCTGCTGGGCCCATTATGCACTAATCCACACCCAAGCGGAACGTTTAAGTAGTTCTAAAAGGATTGGGGAGAGCAGCAAAGCTTTCACTGGAGCCATGCAATTAAGGCGAAAGAAATGATCGCACAATTTAGATCCTATTCTCCTCCCTGAGCATGGAAGGGGGATGAGAGAACTAACAATGTGGAAATTTGTGTTGCCAAACAAATTTATCACAAACATACCAGCAGTAGCAAATACTGTATGCAAGGTTGGTGCTTTAAATCAGCTCAGGTGATCTGGCACCAGAATACCAGAATATACAGTATACTGCTGGAAGTCCAGAGGGTGGAAACTGTTGTGACAAGCCTTATTAGCCAGTCAGTTAATCAAGAGGAAAAAATCCAATTCCTGTTGCACTGAAAACTTCCCAAAATACATCTGAGGATTCCTCTCTACAAGATTACGTGGTCAAAATGAGAACAGAGGGAATGAGGCAGACAGGTTTAATAACACAGCTGTAAAGGGGCATTACTTGAAGACTTTACTTAACTGAAATATTTTCTTAAACGTATTAAATGTCATTATAATGTATTAGTAATCATTTGTAATACAAGTCTAAAACTAAGGATTTGTAATAGCGCTCAGAAGCAATATCCTAACCAAGCTAATTGCTTTACATACTTTAAATAATCATTATTTGACAGCAAGCATGTGGCCCAAAATGTGTGAGAATCAATGCAATTTTGCAACTGTTATGCATGACAGAAAAACATCAACTCTGATTCTGTAATTAAACCAAGATGATCTCAGTTTTACAAAAAACTAAATTCTAAAGTCTTAATTTTTTCTTATAACTACAATGCTGGCTGACAATTTTAGGAACATGTTCTCTTCACTTTGATAATGGATGCAATAAACCCTCAGTGAATGTTGATAAAATATAGTTGTTTTTTTATTAGAATTTTAAGGATCCACCTGACTTCTTTTCATTAAAATTGTTTTTCCATCATACGAACCCTTGAATGTTACTTTAGGCTTGGAGCCTTGTTATTTTGGGGGTCTTAAATATTCCAAAATATAGAAAGTACATGACAGTTTCACAGTTGATATAATCAAATCCTTGATGCTTCATATCTCAGAGCTGCACTCCACCCACACAGAACCTTATGATTCCAAGCTCGTGAAATGAGACTGCTGTCTGCGAATCAGATGTTTGGAGTTAAACTGATTAGAAATGTAGTTTGGCACAATGAGACTATTTTTCAGAAGATCCCTGTTACAGAATGAGTTCTGGTTTTTATAATGAAATCAAGTTTGGGTATTTGAAGGGGATGTGAGTCTTTATGCTTCAATAATAACAGCATATGAAACAGTAACATCATCTGTACTTGTCTTCATGTTTTTGCATACAGCCATACTTCTAAAGGTATGTTTTACATTAAAGTAGGAATACATACTATATATTTAGTGTTGAGGGGCCAAGTAGGAAACGTCACATGTGGTGTGCACACACATACTCACAAATTCCAAATGATTTTTGTTTTGGTGCCTTGTTATAATAAAAGCCATTTTAACCTTTACATAAGTCTGCACTTTGCCAAAAGACTGCAAATGGAAATCATTCCCATTTCTAAATTCAAGGTGAAGCTTAGACTGGTATCGTTGTTAGAAAATGAGCTATATTAATGTGTGTTAAGTGACCAGCTTATCTGTAGTGTGTATCACTGCTCTTTGGAAGTAGGTCGGGGTATTGTTTAAAAACTGATGATACCAGTACTAATACCAGTACCCTAAAAGTGATTCCGATACCAATAGAGTATTTCATTTGATACCTTTTTGTTCTACTTCAATCGATACCCATTTTGTGAATGGAAGGATTCAGTTTCGTAAAATGCCACCACTACTCCACAAATAGCTGCTGCCGTAGTGGGCCAATCACATGTTGCATTAAATCAAAGAATGCTTGTGGTGATTGGCTGCCAGCAAAACCATACAAATTGTCTTTTATTCTATATCTGGGTACAAAACGGATCAAATGGATGTATTGTATAATTGTAACGTGTACATTAATGAAGAGTCTAGATGTTCTGGAAATGGATAGGAGAGAATACAGTACAGACTGCCATCTTGAGTGGTGGGCCGTAAAACAGACAGAAAAGACAGGCTGTGTCTGCCTCTCTCTCCCTCCCACCTTCTCTCTGTCTGTGGTCCCCAGAAGCTATAATATCCATCCTTGGTGGTTCACTTGACATTTACTTGCCCCGCTTCTCCTGTAGCATTCCCCTTTCTAACTGCCAGTGCTGTGACTCTCCAGGGCTCGCCGACCGGGTGAACAGATAACAAACCTGTCAAGGCGGCATTAGGGGGGGAATAAATCCAGAGCTGGGACTGAGGTGGATGATGTGTTCCAGAGGGTTACTCAGGGAGGGGGAGCTGACATGAGAGGCCCTGTGAGGCCTGGACCCGGGAGAGGCTGCTCGTTGTAATGTCGCGGTGCTCCTTTAAAAAGAGGCACAGCCACTGCAACCTGATTAGATCTCAGTGCAGACATTTCAAATGGCTGGCCCCCTTTTTACCCTCCATTTCACCTATTCTTTACAAGCCAGGCCCCTCCCCGTACCATCAAAGGAGCTGTCAGGGGCTCTTTCTTCAGGCTGGCAAACAGGTCAGGGGTGGAAGGTTGAGGTGGGGTGTGCCCTTTGAGGCAGGGGCTGAGAGTGCCTACCAGGGATGTATGGGGGCTGAGGGCTGTCTTTAAGGTGCTGATAACATTCATGGTGATGTGTTCCCAAGAGGTGCACAAATGTCAACACTCTCCTGCTATGGGCATATAATTCTACGAATAGAAAGGACAAAGAGCCAGAGCAAAAGAGATGCAGCACACTCCATTTATCAAGCATTATCCCAGTGAATCATACATTCTTCTCCATGCTTCAAGCCATGTTTTCTCCTTAATATATTAGGCAGAAAAACACAGGTATTTGGACTGAACAGATCCCCTTCTGACCCTCTAATGGAATTATACTTACCAATCCCTCACAAAACCAATTAGACTAAATGGGAAGATCCTGATTGATCTCTTACCAATCCATAGAAAAAGCTATGGTAAGTACTTGATAAATGGCCTACTTAACAGTCATATTCTATATTTACACAACACCAGAATTCTTTACCCTTACAGCAATAATACATTGGCTAACATTTCACTGACTACGTAAAAGACACTGGCAATACACCATCAGAGACTCAATCCAATTACTCTCCAGGCACTAATCTGAAGGCATGATAAGGGTATGATGGACTGCTACAGTGAAATTTATTAACTTGGAGAATTGGCAAAAATGGCCTTTATTTAGGACAGAGTACATCAAGCGTTTTGGGCAAAACCAAGTGAGGCATGCCCGTTAGAAATTGGAGGGATGGAGACGTCCCATGCTCGTGCTAAAAACTGCACATCAATTATGTGAAGCACTGGGGCCTGTCCGCTCTATCCACATCTGAGTTGTGCCTATAAGGAAGCAAAATGTCAGCTAGCTATCTAGATATCATTGTTGGAGGCAATTCAGAGGAGGAGGACAAATTTGGTATACTATATACTTGGGCATTGCTTTCATGGATGCAGTAGTAAATTCCAAACTAGTGGAGTAAGCTGGCACTGATCTGCAGTAAACAGCCTTGCGAGGCTTAGCAAGCAGCCTGTGTTAGACTAAGCCATGTTTATTATCAAGCGCAAACCTCAGTCTCATCAATGCTTAGAGAAAGGCACGGATGAATAAATGCATATTGTTTAGCTTAGGGTTAGCAAGAGCTGGAGCCACAAATGAAAAAAAAAATGAATTTAAAGCAGATGGAAAAATCCAATAAGAAAAACAGAAGGAGGGAGAGGCAGACAGAGAGACAGAGCTACAGAATGAGACACAGAGAGAGAAAGAGGAGACATAACAATGAAAAACCCAAGCACACTGGCTGCCTTTTCACTCCTGATTTTCAAAAAGCTGTAAAGCTAACAGAGAGAGGGAGAGAAAATACAAAGGCCTGTGTTCTCATTTTCTGTCTGAGAGCCCCACCAGGACCACTGAAACTTGCTTGATTTCCCCAGTCCAATTATATCTCTGTGCTCAATCCTTCCAGAATAGCAACATCACACCGAGGGACGCTGTCTGCCTAAGCGCAGCGTGCCTAATGGAGTCCCAGAAGTTGACTCCATTTCATTGCTCCTAACTAATGGGCTGTGATATTTTCCCAAACTGACTGCAGCTCTGCCCCCTGGAAGCTAATCTAGTCAGTGCTGTACCGGACCCAGCCCAGCAGCATACCAGCCCACTGCCTCCCTTCCTAACAACCCCCTCCAATCCTACCCACCACTGCTGCTGTCTGCGTGCAATCCGCCAACGCCCCCACCTCCCCTCCCAGCGCTCATTAGTGCTCTCTAGCCGGGCGCTGATTGTCAGAGGGCCCCTGTGATGCCAGCTCTCCCTGTGCAGCCGGCCTGCTGTGGTGAATTTAAGAGGACTTTAATCTAACTGGGCTGAGAAGAGGAGGAGCAGCCAGGGACAGGTGGGAGGGGGGCAAGTGCAGGGTAGTGGTGGTGGATGTACAATCGCCGGACCACAGCTGAGGACGGACACTCTTTCAGGGCTTCCTATTGCTCTCCAATGGATACTCGTGCCCAGAACACAAGCATGAGAAGAAATAGCCGAACATAAATTCAACAGAATGGGTCCCTCTCTGGCCATATTGTGGGCACAGAACGGTCCTCCAGATGGCTAAGGGACACATCAGTGCTGCAATACAATCACTGGCATGGCAGAAGTATCAGGAATACATATGAAGAGCTTTACTTTATATAAAGGCTGAGCCAGCAAAGACCTTTTCTATCAAAACTTCCATTTTGATGACACATTTTAAAATCAAGCCACTCTTTCCAGGTATAACTACTTACTGTAAAGTTTTGGTTAATGGCAGCTGTCTGTCATCAATATGTCACTAGTCTTAAAAAGAGAATATAAGAGAACATAAATAAGAGGATAAAACAATTTCACATCAGAAAAATATTCCATTTAACTGACGCCCTCCTTTTAAAACTGGAGACTCATTCAGCTAACTCAATTTCAAGAAGTGCAGGTAGAGAGCAAAACTGTCTGCTTTTATGGCACACAGAGGTTAATTATTTTCATAATTATACCTCCAAACGTCAAACATTTGTTTTTCCCCCTAATTGACAAGAGAATTAACAGTGGACTATATTAACTGTGCAGGGTTGTTCTTAACCAAAATGCCTACAAGTGCCTTTCATATGCAATACATATAAAAAGCAATTACACAGTTTTTTTCCCACTCTTCTACCTTTTAGCCAGTGTAATCTGCTGGGTAGATAAAACAAAGAATAAGTGGTAAAACTGTAATTATTATATTCATCTTCCTAAGTGCAGTACTTGAACACAAAAAGCCAAGACGCCTAAATGCACTACACCAGGTTGTCCTCATGCAAAGTGCAGGTCAGGCTCCAGCAGGGGCAGGGAGCTAATGGCAGTGAGTGGTGCTCCTAACACATGCTCTGGCTCTTTCAGGGACATAGGGGAGTTAAGTGCCTTGCTCCCTGCTGCTGATTATCGCACCTTCGCCAGCCTGCCAGGTCTCCCTGCCCTCCATGCATTGATCTCATTTGGCCAGCAGATAAGGCAGTAATTGGATGAGGGCTTGGAATCAGATGGCCCTGCCTGGCTTGGCTAATTCCACTCTTCCTGGCCCATATGGGCCTGGGGCCAAAGGGGCAGGCCAAGGTTAATCCCATCCAATCCCCTGTACTATGTGGTCCTGCGCTGCCCTCTGACCTCTCACCACTACCCAAACACAGCTGATGTGACTCCCTTTAAACAGGTCAGATCCAATCATCTAATGAGTTTACAGAAGATTTTACATCCGTGCACTACAACAAACCGTACTGTCAAATATAACGGTGTGCTTCTGAAGACAAAGGGAGACAAAAAAACAGGTGCACACATCATTCCACCCACATTTATAGGTGGGGAAGAAGATGGAGACAAATCCTTTCTGTACCATGTCACTTTATCAGAGCAAAATGCCTCCTCTTGAGGGCTCGGATCTGCAATATTTAATGGCAGGGGTCGACTGTTATGCAATGCAAAGTGGAGCGAATTTGCAATTATGCACATTTTTTTCAACAAAAAGCCTAAGTGCAATTTCATCCCTGCTTTACTGTGAGATCACTGCTGTTCCATTTAAGATGGCCAGCAGATTAATCTTCGTCCATCTTTTTTATTTAGACATTATGTAGTCAGAGATAGGATTTGCCTGTATTAAACAAGTCTCTCAAAAGGCTCAGCGAGCCTCATCAGCAAGGAATGCAGCAGGGGGATGCACGCCTCTTGGGAAACACTAATCTTCTCATTGCATACATTTATTCAATTCCAGTGTCAATATCAACCATAATCAGAATGGGCCATGTGACAAGTGCTTTATGTGCTGGCTGACAGTGGACGACAGGAAGTAGACGTAATCACCTGGGAGTACATCTCCGCTGACAGCTCTGGATCAAAGCTTTGCTCCTGCAGATTAATCATGAATTGTAAAGCACCATATAAATAACTTCAATAGGGAGCCAACGTATATAGAAACGCAATCATTGATCAGACATCTCAAAGAAGTGGACAGCTGCAGTTTACGGAAGTGGTAAGTAATCCCCTAATAATCCCCTGGATATCTCTTTGAAACCAGATAACACTTAACCGTGATAATACAGCATGACCATTTATCCAGGTGCATGTACACTATTGTCAGACACGCACAACAGTACAGTAGCCCGAATATGAAAAGACAAAGATATCAAGTGATAGTGAAGATAAAGCAAGGCGCACAATGCATGTGACAAGTTAAGACAATCTTGACACCACAAACAAAGCAAGAGTGGATTGTGACACATTGTTACCTCAGGCAAACTGGGCTCCAAAACACAAAACAAAAAGAAACACAATGGGACAGTGCTGGCAAAAACAAAATCTACTAAAACTGATACCATGTGCCAATCTCTGATCCCATACTTGATTTATTATCTTGCAGTGGAATAAATAATACTGTACCTCTACTAGCTTGTGCACGGGAAAATGACAATCTCAGAAGCCAGGATGGAATTTTTTATTTCAATTCACAGCAAAGCTCAATATAAAAATCCTGAATTCCAAGTGTACTGTAGCATCAGCTGGTGGCTCTTAACAAAGAGAGTAACAAAAAAAAAAGGGAAGACCACATATAGGACTGAATCACCACTGGAAATGGGACACTAACAGAGACAATTGGAGGCGAGACGAGGCCAACACTTGTGTGCCATGAAGACAACAGTCGAATGGCCATCCTGTGGATTCCTGAGGCCTGACATCTAGATTGCAGATGGATAAGTGCACGTTAAAACAATATCCCACCAACCAAAAAAATCATTTCTCATAGCTGTCTCTATTTACTGAAAGGCTCCTCGTCTCCCACTGGGGCAGAAACAAATGAAAATGTTATTTCTCTACTCATGAACTCCTACCTAGTCTGGTTTTTCACTGCTGGCAATTTCATTTCTCTTCCAAATTTGACTTAAGCCCACGACTTGGGGGAAATAATGTCTCCGGAATAATCTTCCGCAACTGTAATTCCAGCAGCACTATCTCTCTGTCTTTCTTGGTACATCTGTGTGTCTGTCTGTCCATCTATCTACAGTATATATCTATTTAGTTTTTGTTGGCGCTGTTGCTTTGAGGTTTAAGGAAAATTGCACTTGCTACTGAAATAGAAGTGATGTGACATCCAATGCCTCACAGTAATCTTGCCAGACGCACCGGCCTTGAATAAGACAGAACATGCCCTTCTCCAGCACAAGGGAAAAGAATGGCTATGATGCACAGCATTGTACAGTGTAGTCTGTCAAAAAGAAAAACATGGGCTCAATTCAAAGCACATGCAAAACATAATAATAGCAATATGTTCTCACATTGTGAGTGTGGCATCACTTGGCTGTTCTGTGTAACGCTTAGTAACACAATTCACTGTTTCCCATGCTTATTATCACTATACAGTATTTTCCCCTAGTTTCCCATTTGAAAACAGTGCTTTACAATGTTAAGCATGTAAGCCGGTTTTAAAACAGCACACATCCTGATGTGCACATAACTGAGGTTTTAACTGCCAAAGTAACTTTGGCATCATTGGCAATATCACAGTTTTACCATCCGGCATTTACCTACTAAGTCTGGTGTTTATCTGCACTTTGAAGCTTACATGCTTTGTACCCTGCAACTTGCACTCAGCGGCCACTTTATTAGGTACATTTGTGCAATATCATGGAATAAATTCTACCTTTACAAAGTTTATCATCCTCAGTTTTCGTTCATTCTTGGAGCCATAGTTGTGTTGTTGTATTGGACTGCATTATATTCAGTTTCTAATATTCTGGCTCTAATATTCTGGCTCCCTTTTATATTTGGTTATGTTGCTTTAGTCCATCTGTATGCTTTGTCTGCACTTTACACTCACACATCCATCACTCATGCACATTTACACCACTGGCTATACTGACAACAACACCCCACACCTTAATAATCCTTTCATTTGGTCTAATTTGGTTTGATTTGGTTTAATAAAGTATATGTTTCTAAAACTTTATCATGGTGTGTCTCCTATTTGTTGTGGCCTAAGAGCCGGGTCATAACAAGTATTTTAGTGCACAAAAATTGTGGAACATTTAAATCTGTGAAACAGATTTTGTCTGACACATTTCTTTGTAGCATTGTAGATCATTGTACAATTCCTTGTTATATATCAAATAGGTTTTTATTGACATAAATTAAGACTTATGATTTTGTGACATTTTTTACGGACATATGAGAAGTCACCTCAACAAAGCTGATGAAAAGCTTGATCGCACATATTGCTGCATAACTAAAAGGCATTTTGTTTGTGGAGAGCGGCAGAGATTCTCTAGGTACCTTATGATTCCATTTCATTTTTTAGTTCAGCTGTCAAAAACAGCAGGATCACACGCATGAGAGAAGATGTATATTAAACTGCTGTGTTTGGCCTATAGACATGACAGATTGGGTTCGTGAATCAGCAGGCCTTCCTGTGTAATCCCAGTACAGCATTCTCAGCCCCTTGTGCATAACAAACAAACTCAACAAGACTAGACACAACACACACACACAAAACTCAACCCTCCCACACAGCTTCTAAACCCCGCAGCTAAACTCTGTGGTATAAACATACACACACCAGGGACACACATATATAAAACACACACATGAACACAAACATATGGTCCTTGGAGAGGTTTGCATCACCCCTCGGATATTCATGTGGACTGAATGCTATGGGTTAAAGAATTACAACATCTTACACAGATATTTCCGTCACTTCTTTGTTTATAGTGGCTGTGATGAGCCAGGAGAGAGGGTAAGGATGATTTGTTGGCTTCGGAGAGGTAAGCGATATGTAGCAGTGAATGGCCAGTAATCATGTTTATGAGGGGGAGATGGTTCTGGACTCCCGGAGTGTCTGATTGTGTTTTCTCTGGTTCCCAGCTTGGGCCCGAGTACACCCCTACCAGGCCATTGTGATTGAAGTATGCAGTCTAGCTCAGCTTCTCCTTGGGGGGTAAAAAGGTGCGTGTAATACCGTTTGTGTGCCCTTGTGTATTTGTGTTTATGTGTGTGTTGGCTAGTGTGTATTCATAAAGAGGAATGTCAGTCGATGAAGACCTCCCATCACAAAAGAAAGCACCACTTCCCCTTACTCCTTCATGCAGCCAGTTCCCACATTGCTCTCATTGCTATGGCAACCGGCGCTCTCTCCTTGGGCTCTGCTGCATCCAATCAGAGTGAGACCTTTGTAGAGACTCCTCCGGGCTCCACTTATTCAACTTACCCCACCGGAACAGGCTCCACGCTGAAAAGGCTGGAACAAAGAGCAGAGAGACTCCCTCGCCAAAGCCCGGTATGACATCAAAAATTGGGGCTACAGGGTTTGGGTTACAGGGAATATGGACGTGATACGTAGCCAAGAGCTGCGAGACGCACAGCAAAAGCAAAAACAGGGTGGCAGTGCATGGCCATGGCCAATTTCAGTGGAAATTATGTGGAATAGGATTTGTTATTGGAAGCCTCAGAGCCTGAATACTTGGCAAGTATCGTGTGGCTCTGGCACTGGTTTAAGCTTGATAAGTCAAAATGGATTCCGGCTGAGCCTATTTATGTCATTCCTGAAAACATATGGATAGGATTCAGGCGCTCAATACTTTCAACCTTCAACAATGACATTCAACACCACTTCTCCAGTCCATTAATCTTCCATGAGAATAGATTTATCATCCACAGCACTGAGGGATTGCATTGAGTCAGCATCAGCATGAACAGTATTTACCCCACCAACCTCGCTCTGTATCAATTTCAACAATTAAAGAGCCTTATTTTGCTGGGTGTATAACAACAGTAAAGGTCACAATGCTCCTCTGATTCCTCCTATTTTATTTCGTGTTCAAGGCCTTTGGGTGTGGTAAATAATTAGCAGAGATAAACTAGTGCCATGTATTCTCAACCTGGGGGCTGCTCAGAGGTCACTGCATACAATCACACTGTGCTTCTCTCATTCTAATTAGATTTCTGGAAAGGAGATGCAGCCGAGTCTGAGTTAAACACTTGTGAACGTAGATAGAGCGCAAGGCGTGCCCCAAGCAGTTGTAGAGACAAGCCGTCCAGGAGGACGTCTCACAGGCCCCTGACGGACATCCGGCTGTTGGGGTACTGGCAGGGCAATGGAGGCGCAGCATAATTTTGCCCGACTGCCATGTCACAAAGTGTCACAATCTGTCTCTGACATCCGACTGCAGGCGATGTGAGAGAAAATGGGAAAGAGAAATAAAAGAGAGAAAAGGGGGCTTGATTTGGAGTGCCAGAGGTGGTAATAAGCATGTCTGGCCACTTCCTGGGAGACAGCCTATTCATCAGCTTGATTTAGAGTCGAAGGTGTAGGCAATTCAAGTGATCTCGTCTCTGGATCCTCTGGCAAGCTGACTGTGCAGTGAACAACAGAACCTGGCATAATGAATGAGAAAAAATAAGGTGGACATGATCTCTTCAGCACACAGGAAATTGAGATAAAGTTAGGTAGCTAGTGGGAAGAAAATGTTCTACTATGCGTACCAGGTGTTCCTTATGAATTAATAGGAACGCCAGATGGCATGAATCAAAGAGTGAGTCATCCTGTCAAAACCTTGTGCTTTAAATGGGTTCATGTATGATCACAGAAGTGGATGATTTTGAGATTTTAGTGGTAAAACACACTTACTTCTCCTATTAGATACCAGTCAATTTGATCTCTCAGGACTTCTCAGCTGGCCTCTTCATTGTTTCAAGTATTACATCAAAAGCTGGTAAAACTACCTTCAGCTATTACACCCCCAGATGACTGCATGTGCGGGTATGCAGTCATCGGCTTTTTGTCTGTTTGTTTGTCTATATGATGTGTAGTTTGTAAGGTTAACCAGTTGACTGCCATTCTGTCCCTGCTATGTACATCTGGACACCAGTATAGGATACGAAATACTGTACTATATCTGTATTTGTATTGTCTTTAGTCCTTTAATCTGTCCTGACTTATTTACATCACTGCTGAAAGCCCATTAAACAGTCAAAAAGACTATCAAGTATCCTCGCACTGCATCTGCTGCTCATTTCACACTGTCACTGTGCACACACTGGAGCCTCAGCAGTACGATCCCATGATAATGAGCTAATTATAGGTACAGAATTCCTACTTCCATATCTAAATGCTTGTCTCTAATAGGAAACATTTCAAATTATTGAAAGGCAGAGAGAGAAAGAGATGGATAATTGATGCAAGCAATTACAAGTTCTATGTTGGAGCAAATTGGCCTGCATATCTGGACATGTAGGGAGACTGCGACCTCATTTACATCAGAGTGTCAGGAAATAATTGGAGAATGTACTGAGGAGGTGGGATTACATAAGCAGTTCACTTGGACAGTGAGATTCAGTTCAGACAAGAAGCTTACGGAAAAGACTGTACTCGGAGGTCAAGGACAAAACATTATGTGCAGCCTTGGTATGCTCCAGCACATTTAATCATAATAGTGATTTTTACAACAACAAATATACTTTATGACATTAATCCGTTTCCAAAAGCTGTAATTTGAGTATTTTAAATGGTTTCACCACATGCACACAGGATTCTGAATAGGCTGTCATGTTTTCAGCGGAAAGCCAGTAATAACTGAGTGCAGTTTTACCAGCCATAAGAGAGACTTTAGCTGTGTTTGGCCTGAAACCGCTTCAAAAGCACAGGAAGACGATGTGATTGACTTTTAACAATATCACTTCCAGATGTTTCATTACAAAACAACTTTCCAAGACCTCACCGCAAGAAAACCTTCTCTTGTGAGAGGAGCCAGGACACAGAAGTATGGATTTCAGGAACCCACAATTTTCACATTTTCATTTCAGTCTGAAAAAAACGGCATGCAAAACTGTCTGGACTAACACCAATAAAGTGCTAGTATTAATAATAATGTTACAACCTGTCTAACTAGGCCAACACACAAACCATTACCCGATGTTACAGGAGGATATTCCACACAATGTACTATATGAAGGTGTTGTCCAAAAACATTAGACAGCATTGCATCTGTTTCAATTCAACTGGCAGAATTTACTCAGTAGAACAGCTAAAGCAGAATACAACAGGAAGCTTTGGCTTATGATTAAAATGCCCACTGAAATATAGGGGTGCATTCATTATAGTCTGCCTCTTGTGCCTCTCATCAGGCTGGCCAAGACTGACTGGCGGGCTCTGACCCAGTACTCCGGAGCTTCTCTCTAATGCACCCGCCTCTCATCAAGAGCCT
This sequence comes from Sander lucioperca, assembly GCF_008315115.2. NCBI lineage: Eukaryota > Metazoa > Chordata > Actinopteri > Perciformes > Percidae > Sander > Sander lucioperca. The sequence continues at coordinate 5,470,931 of NC_050185.1, forward strand.
TGGGTGGAAAAAAAGGAGTAACATGCTGTTTACTCGCAATCCCAGGCCCGTAATTGCCAATTTATTTGATAGGCAGCCGGGTAATGATGGCATTTCACCCCTTGCCGCAGAGACTAAACGGGAGTGATTCATCCCAAGCTCCCTGCCCTCCCTGATCCAGCAGACTCCCTCTGCTCAGGACTGCTGCCTGCCACCCAGACTGAAGGGGTGGGGTGGGGGAGGTGGGGATGGCTACAATGTCGGCTTCAAACAAACCCAAAAGGGAACCCGGCGCTTCAGAGCAAATGCGGCTAAGCCTGCCAATTTAGCTGGGGTTTGGGGTTGAGGCAAAGACAGCCGAGCTGATGTGCCATTTGTAGACCTTAATGAGCTGGCAGGACGGAGTGAGGAGGGAAGGCGAGCGGGAGAGAGGAGGCTGCCAGGCCTGACCTCCTCTGGCCTCTTTCTCCCTTCCAGCCAGTGCCAGGTCGGCAAACTCCGTTCATCTGCTTCATCGGAGCGTGGTGCTCTGTGCTCCGTGAGGGGAAGGGAGTGCTACAGCAAATACCATTAGCAAACTGTTGGGTCTAACGAACAGTTTGGGTCAAAGGTAGCTCCTGTCTCACACCGCTCCCTGGTACTAACCAGTGACTTACATTTAGCTTTTTTTTCTTTGTTTTTGCACTGTGAGGGAGCACCTGTGCAGCTGAACCACACAAGCAGTCCAGTTGTATTGTGCAATGTTACAATCACAACACTTTGAACATTTGAGTGGAATGAGCACATTGACCTCAATCGCAGAGAAAAAGCTACAGGCTTTCATAAATCACCTGGGGTCTCATTTATAAAACTGGATCCTTACTATAAGTGTACGTACGCCCAAAAGCCCAAAATGGCGTACGCCAAAAAAAGAGTCAGATTTTTTAACCATAAATAGTCAATGCAAAGCACCTCGTGAATGCTGATCAGTATATGAATGACACTGGCAGTTGTTACACTGAGTCATGATGACTGGCGGAGAAAAAGCAAAAAACTTCTCAGACGTTCAGGAATTGCTGCAAATTGAATTATAATTTGGCCTGTTCTTGCACAGTGTATCAGTGTACCTGATCTATAACTACATGTCTTAATAATACGTCCAAAACAGCAGGCATTACGGCACTCAGGGACAGCTTCGATATACCAGACGTATATAATAAGATTTAACAAAACTATATATTATATCCAAACAAGCCTTAGTGATAAAGTTGAAGATTATATATAATATTTATTAAATAAAAAAACACTTAGCTGTCTGTCATTTCCCTCTGGAAACAGCCGGTTTCCCCCAGAGTGGCGAGGACCTGTATTTGGACCGGGATGACACGGTTCCGGTGCGTTGCCCTCTCTACCTGACCCAATTCAATACATAGATCCAAGAGCTCAGCTTTAGGGAATTTAAATCGGCATATTAGCCAGTCATCGTCATGGTCCCTGAAGCCTCTTTTTCTCCTGATTCTTCCATTAGCGTAGTCCTCCTGCAGGGCCAGCAGTGCCATCATGCAGTATTACACACGGGGGTCACCGCAGTATTTATATGTTTACAACAATTTGTGATTGTTAACACCTTGCCAAAATCACAGCATTAACTAGTGGTATATCCCCCACCCCACCCCGAGATACAATCTGAAGACGAAAGAAAGTGTAATAGGCACACGCACACACTTTTCTTCATGCAGGTTTTGTCACGGACAGTATTAAAGTTTGGACCAATAACGAGGACATTAAGGGTAACGATTGCGCGAGAGCTTAACGGCTGTATTTCCAGACTTTGATATTTGATGATATATGCGCAGTATTAAAGACATATATTTAGTTATTTAGGCTACACTGTGTTCTGCTGTTATCTAATGCTAGGGTATTTAAATGTAAAATCATGTATTCCATGCAGTCGGGCCATCCCCTCCTCCTATGCTCTGTAGCAGACAATGTGACAGCGAGACAGCGCCGATTAAACATTAAGAACTAATTTTTATTTAAGATTTGAGTTGGAGGTGTTTATGTAACAATTATCACTCAGTACAAGTGCAAATAACACTGCTGGATTTAATCTTCATGATAATGTGGATAATATGGAGTGAAAAAATGTGCGTGAAAATATTACAAGTAATTGTTATTCCCATTTACTTTCTGCAGTCTGACTTCAGTTTACCACCTCACTATCTGCATCGTCAATTCCTATTTTGTCTCCAAAATGTGCGTACGCATGGGTCAGAGTTTGCGTGGAGGACCGCACATTCTCCCATCAAGTTTGTTTTTTATAAATCACAACCCTTGCGTGGGAAGTGGTGTACGCACATTTTCAGCCCCGTTTTGTGCGTATGCCACGTTTATAAATGAGACCCCTGGACATACAGTATCTCACAAAAGTGCGTACACCCCTGACATTTTAGTAAATATTTCATTATATCTTTTAATGGGACAACACTGAAGAAATTACACTTTGCTAAAATGTAAAGTATTAAGTGTACAGCTTGTATAACAGTGTAAATGTGCTGTCCTCTCAAAATAACTCACACAGCCATTAATGTCTAAACCGCTGGCAACAAAAGTGAGTACACCCCTATGTTAAATTCCCATAGAGGAAGGCAGATTTTTATTTTTAAAGGCCAGTTATTTCATGGATCCAGGATACTATGCATCCTGATAAAGTTCCCTTGGCCTTTGGAATTAAAATAGCCCCACATCATCACATACCCTTCACCATACCTAGAGATTGGCATGGTTTTATGTCGGTTAGCCTAATAGCTGGTTTGATTTGCATTGAGAGATGATTTTATGGAAAGTACCCCATGTCAATCTCTAGGTATGGTGAAGGGGATGTGATGATGTGAGGCTATTTTAATTCCAAAGGCCAAGGGAACTCTATCAGGATGCATAGTATCCTGTATCCATGAAATAACTGGCCTTTAAAAATTTAATTAATGGCTGTGTGTTGAGTTATTTTGAGGGAACAGCACATTTATACTGTTATACAAGCTGTACACTTAATACTTTACATTGTAGCAACATGTAATTTCTTCAGTGTTGTCCCATTAAAAGATATAATGAAATATTTACTAAAATGTGAGGGGTGTACTCACTTTTGTGAGATACTATATATCTACCTTCATCTGGAACAAGTACAACAGTAAAATAAACAAAACCCAAAGAATCTTAGTGCCAAGTGTCTTTTTATACTCTCTCCATGTTCTTGTTCCCCCTCCTTCCAGTTTGAGTAACAGACCTCTGCTACAAAAGTTACGACTTGCACCTCTCGCGATGTGTGAAGTGGGTTTTTACAGCACGGCTGGAGGGGACTTGTTAAGACACTTGTGGGGACCGGAGACAAAGCCTTACACATTGTGACCATCTAAGGTGACATGGGGGTCTAAAAAGTCTGTCTTCATGCTGCCCAGCTTCCAGCAGCTCTTCTGAATACATGCTCAGTCTCCTGTGGGGTGTCTTGACCAGACAAAGCAGGTGGAACCAGGGCTGCTGTTCCTTCTATCCTCCAGAGTGTTCTGAGTGGCTGAAATGCCAGCTCAGGTGAAAGTGATTAGAGAAGTGGCGATAGATGCTTCCTGAGAACAAGTTGGGAGTGGGGAACGTAGAGAGTTTCTACTTAAGGGAAACCTGACATTTTTATAGAATTTAGGTAAATGTTCAAATAAAATGACTCAAAGTAAATACATAGGCTGGTGCTGTAAATTCTATTCCTTTGAAGGACTGATTTCACAGACAATATTCAAACCAAAATAAGCAACAGTGATGGTGAGAGTAATAGGGGCAGACCATAACATGATGTAACTGTTTAAACAAGTTTCATTAGTGTGCAAAGAGTCCAAATCATCAAAGCGATGTAATCTAAATGGAGGGAAATGGTTGGCTAATGAGGCTAAGGCAGATTATACCATTGCCAATTCAGACAAAGGATCATGACATTTCAAACTGATTAAAGAAACTTCAAAAGGCCTCTAAAACACATTTCAGAATAGTTACATGCAAACGGATGAATTCTTGCATGTCCCTTTAAGATAACAACAATCAATATCAAGCTTAGTTTAGCAACCCCTTTATCAAAATCTGCTCAGCAGCATCAAAGATAGTTGTTCCAACTGCCTGAAGGCGATCAATATAATGCTGATACATGACTTGCAATATTCTACAATTTTTTGTAAAAAACAAACAGACTTGAATTATTCGACCATGGTAATCAAATTTAGATAAAACCGAAACCTGTTCCTCACACATTAAGCATGAACCATTAAATATAATTATACTGTTTTTCATAATGCATTGTTGCATTATACCCATGTTGTAGTAGTAGCATTTGGTTAACGTTTAAGTTATTAGAGATCATGGCGCAACAGATGACAAATTGAAGGCTTATCATCCTGTATGACAGTGAAGCATCCATGCATAGGTTAAATGTCAAACCTTCATTATTTCAGCAACATTTGTCTTGGTATACTGCTGCACAGTAAACCCAGTGCAGTCAGACAGAAATCAGCGAGTATCATTTCAATTTCTGTTGTCAATATCAAATTACTTATTTCATTTCATGCCCAGTCAAGAATCGTAAAGCTACACGCAGAATCAGTTTTGCTTCAGTTGTTCGGCCGTGTCTTTCTCAAAGACTAGCTCGCTTCCACGCTGACAGCTTTAATTATGGCCAGATATCTGACTGCTTCACTGTGGATTCTCCACACAAATCAAAGAGCAAGGGCTGGGCGTCTGGCAGCAAGGTCCCTCGAGCCTGCTCATTTTACATCTTGGAATATGTCACAGGGTGCAGGGACACATAGCCGCTCTTTCTTCTGTCAGTTAATGCTTGCCTTCAGCTCCTCCACAAGCAACAAGGACCTGGGTAAGTAGTGCCTTTTTATACCAGTCATAAAGAGCCTCTGGGAGAGAGAGAGAAAAAGTGTGTGTGTGTGTGTGTGTGTGTGTGTGTGTGTGTGTGTGTGTGTGTGTGTGTGCATGCATGCGTGCGTACATGCGTAGGTGTACGCAGGATGCAAATAGTGTTCTTCACCTGAAGTACTCCAAGAGTGCACTTTAACATATAGCACAAAGTGCTCTGCTGAGGCTGACTTGTATTGGTTCAACACCAAAAGAAATCTTGACAAAATTGATTACATCACATTTACAACTTACCTTTTGTCTGCGGCATACCGAAGGCCACATATACATGGTACATGATGACTCTTGAATTATGAAACTGGAGTACAATTTATAACTCTATTGCTGAAAGAACATGCACTAATTTGGAATACCAACCTGATTCTCTAGCTATATAGTGTAGAACAGCTCTGAAAGGCTTGTACTGTTACGTGTAAGTAGGAAGTTGACAAAAAGTTACATGTATTCAAGTATCTTACTGTCCACATGAAACTGTTTCTTGTTAAGGCAAATGTTGTGCCACAAGCAATGAAACTAATGAATAATTCAAGGAGATTATTTTGATGATAAATTAGTAAATTTTCTTTATTTCCTCATGTAAAATATAGCACAATCGCTTTTAAATAATTAGTTTTAAAGCAATGAAATATGTAACATTTGTACCAACAGTAGAACTTTTACCACTTGTAATACTTCCTCTCTAACCTTTATATATCACTCATGTCCAGAAGTTACTGGGTTGTTAACTATAAGGAGTCAGCTCTGTAAACTAGTCACAGCTGCCACAACTCTTATGTCTTTCTGATATCTTCGTATAAGAATGGTTGTTAAAGGTAACCTGTGGAGTTTTTGACCTCTGGTAGCGCTATGGAGCATATTTTCTATGAGTGGGTACCTCATAGAAGGACACACATGCACACATGTGCATGCAGGAGAGGCGACACAAGCAATAACTTTTGTTTTTTGCAAGAACTCCCCAGGGCACCTTAAAGTACTGCTGAAATACTAGTTTTGCCAAACACTTAGGACTCTGACCACGGCATATACTGTAAATAAAAAATCATCTGTGAAGATTAAATATTTTCTGTTCCAATTATTCTGTCCAATCTTGTTGTCTTTGTTTTTTGTCTCTTTGAAATGCTGAACCCATGTGCTAGGTAAACTAAATACAAAAGTACGAACTGGTAATGACCTCTGATTTTTGAATATTAAATGAGCTTTAAGGTTGAAATAGGTCCTGTGAAGTATGAGCTGTCAGGCAGTGATCTTGCATGTTAATGTACTCACATCTGTCAGCCTGCCTCTGGAGCTGCTCCTGATGGAAGGCTTGGACTCTCCGCTTACACTCTCGCTGTCGCTGTCCTTACAGTTGTTCTGCCCTGGCTTCAGCTGCCAAACACAACACACAAGGAGACCAAGGGTTAACAACATGAAGCAAAACTGTTAACACTGCAGTTTACAGCTTTGCATGGATATCGCTAGCTAGGGAAGGCGTCCCACAGAAATCGCCTTATGAATATGTGAGAACTGGCAGGAGCTGCGGCGCTGTCTCTGTAAATCTGTCATGTTTCTGAGCCTATTCAGCGACCATCACTCCACTTGCCAACGATAGACGCCATCTGATCTCGCAGTATGAAACTCCTCTCAGCCCACGAAATAGAGAACAGGGACAAAGACCTCTTCAGAACCTTCAAATGGAGCCACTATCCTTTCCAAGCAGACACCACATGCCGAGACAGCAGGAGCTCAGCAAGTGTCATCCTTTATACACTCTGTTCGAGATGCAGCAAAATGACAAGAATAAAGAGGAAGATGTGCCAATCCGCGAGCATCTGAGGCCCTTCAAAATCTGTAGAACAATAAAAGACTCTTGGGAGTGCGGAGCCGAGTGGAAGGAGGTGGGGTCTGTACTCCTTGCCCAAGTCTGCGATTGATGTCCTCTGAAGCTCCCATGCTGCTCCTTCCAGACCAGACAAACGCTGCAGGTTTCATTTCAAAGCACATAAAAAGATGGCTTTATGGGACAGTGCAGTAACTGGCTGCTCTGCCAACTAATAGGAAAAGCAGAGCGCGGTGCTGCACACACAAAGGACTTGGACTAGAAGATTATGGCACTCTCCTTTCCCCTACCTCTCCTGCTCTGAAGGGAAGATATACAGTATATGTTTTTTTTTAACCTCTCCTTCAGTATTCTCATTTCAGGTATCCGCCATCATTTAGAGCGATGAAAGGGCACAAGGTGTGGGAATACCAAAAGAACCCTTGAGTTGAGCGGGTAATTAAAATTAAAATGTTCCCTTTTCTGTAGCCATTAGGGGTGTGAAAGGAATCCTATTCCTTGGGAGAATTGCATGATGGGTGGAAGGCGGGTGGATTGGCCAGAGTGCTGAACGTGATAAGAGAGTTTGAGCACTGGGAATGCCTGATGGGCCTGTTTGACTCTGTGGGTGCACGTGTGTGTACATGTGTGCATCAGTGCGTGTCTATGCTGAGACAAGAGCACACAAGAACCAAATGTGGCACATGCACAGACACACGCACACCAATGCCCTGCGCTGTGATAGCATTAATTACATCCAACACGTTTTATTCCCACAAAAACCAGGGGCACTTTTTCTCAATTTTTCTGGTAAATGCCAGTTCGTCTGAGGGGAGTTTACATATTTTTTGAGAGAAAAGGGGAATAATATCTCATCCACACTGGCCAGTGAACTGATCCTTGAAGAAAGGGCGAGGGACGCTGTTTACACCCCGGTCTGTGGCTCCTTCGTCAAAATATGTTGACCTATAATATTTGTTAACCAGCCTGTGTCCCTGCCGACAACACCAGGCAGCGCACAGCAGCATATTCATGCATTTATGAAAAAAAAAGGCAGACCTTACTGAAAGCTGCTGCTCACATATTTTCAGCCCAAAACCAAACTCATGTTAGCTAAAAATAATATAATCAGGCACGTGTGGGATAAATGTAGAGATTTGTCTTTTATTAATCAGTAGTGAAACCACATAATCCCACTGTCTGTATCCTGGCTTATCAGTGGGAAAGTACTCCATGAAATCTGAAATCTTGCACAAATTTAAATCTGTGTAATGTCTGAAGAACATGTCTAATAAAGACATTCCAATAAAGAGTGGCTCATCTTTCAGGGCTATTACATAGCTCGGGACCTGATTACACAGCTATTTGAAAACGTATCCCTCAGCTTGTTCCCTTTAATTTCCCCTTGAGCTCCCTTAAATTACTTCAGAGATGGGTTTTTTTCATCCGCTCTTCCCTTTCTGAGGTACAGATGATGGATTCATTTCTTTTTATGGCGTGATTAATGGATGTCTTAAGCAAATTGAGGCAATGCTAGTGGTCAGTGCCATCAAAAAGTGAAGTTGAAATTTAATGGCCTGCTGTCTGATAATAAAGCCTATGTGTGTGGGTGCAGGGAGGAGGGGGCAGTCTCTGTGACCTCTGCTATAGCAACGTTGATCTGATCACTCCAACTTGTTACAGCGTGCAAGTCATTCTCTATATTTTTATAGCCTTTTAAACCCAGCTTCAGTTTCCTGTAATGAAACCCAGAGCATTGCATTCAGCCGAGATCTAAGGCAAGGAGATGAGACGTGTGTGTGTGTGTGTGTGTGTGTGTGTGTGTGTGTGTGTGTGTGTGTGTGTGTATGTGTGTGTGTGTGTGTGTGTGTGTGTGTGTGTGTGTGTGTGTGTGTGTGTGTGTGCGCGTGCGTGCATGTGTTTGTGTGTGTCTAGATGCCACAGACTGGTGCGTACTAATGCAATAGCATAAAGACATTAATTAAGACGCAGGTTGAGGCATACGGATGCATTTATTTAATGACCTCACTGTATCAGCACAGCCTGGGTAAGAACTGGCCCTGCAGGAAGATAACAGACAGATGGTTTGAATATTCCAGAGGCTAATTTCACAACAATTAAAGACACAGCGAGACATTAGCATCTAATGAAACATTTAAACTACTAGTAAGTGCATCTGCCATCAATTCCCACACAGTGAGGTCTTGTTTTCCTGCAATCTGTTCTGTGTTAAGGGATGACGGTTTTTTTCTTGTCTCTCTTACCAGTCTGAATTTACTGAAGTAGAGAATCAACAACTGTTTTCAATCAGCAGTCAGCATGAGGCTTCAGAAGAAAGCAGCCCAAAACTCAGCATGAAACAGTTCATCCTGCAAGTATGAGAAATTATTTAACATTTCTTATAATTCATTCTTTTAAAAAAAAAAAAAAAAACATAAACGCTTGTCCTTAAGTTACTTGCAACTATTCAAACTGTTCTGCCATACTTTATTTGGATAGTCCAGTGCTGACAACTGAACATCCTCAAACCCTTAATGAGTCAGTAATGTCTGAGTTTCAAGAAATACTCATAACTGAGTGAAAAGTAGGTGAAGTGTTATATTGTCTGTGGAGACAAGAGTTTTTTACTTGATAGCTACAAGTGTCAGCATTTAAAACATTACTGCAGTAGTACTATCACTAAACACTTGGATTTATCCACCAGTTATTTAGTGCATTTATGTACGAGCAAGTGGAGGAATTTTAAAGCACATCCTCTTTATGTTTTGTCTTTTTGTCATAAGTCAGTCCTGTAAATTCCCCAGGATATATGAATTCAGAGATATGCTTGGTCTAATAAGCTGCAGATTTTGAGACGAGGCTCAAGACAACACAAGACAAATCATAATGTGTTTTAGTTAAGGGCAGCCCTTATTATAGGTGCTCTAAGCGATGTCACTCGTTTTTTAGGCTACAAAATTTTTGTCACATACAGCAAACATCTCCTCACTATCCGCGAGCTGCCTGTCCCCTGAACACACTGTAAAAAAAAGGGTCTCTGTAGACAGCCCAGGCTCCACAAACGGCAACAAAAACAAACTGTGCCAACCTGCACCACCAAACATAACAAACAGTCTTCCACCGCAGCAGCGTTAGCACGTAGGTTACTTCCACAATGCACGTTCATGACTGTTTCAGGAAGCACGGAAGGGAGGGAGAGGGGACGGGATGAGGAGCGAGTTAGCCTCGTTTTGTTTGACAATACTTCAAACGTCAACAAGAAGTGACATCACCCAACATCGCTTAGAGCACCTTTAAGGGTGTGAATACACAACAGAGCCGCATTGTCTCAACTGTCTAACATAGCTAATCAAAGCAACCGTATTATCTGGAAGAATAAAACATGTCAACAGCCAGAGAAGATAGCTCACCCTACCTATAGATCATCAAGTGAAGGTCTCCTCACTATACCTAGAATCCATTCTAAATCAGCTTATGGTGCCTTCAGTCATTAGGCTTCTACTCTCTGGAATTCTCTACCACATGAACAACAGTATCTTCTTTTAAAAGCAGACTAAAACAAAACATATCTTTTCTCACAAGCTTTTAGTTTAGTAAAACGTCTGTGTGGTCTTATCTTATTCCATTTTTAGTGTAATACTATTTTCTCTTGTTTTTTTACCTTGTTTTTATCTTATCTGAAATGCTTCCATATATATAATAATAACTCCTTATCTTATATGTTATCTTGTATGTTTTTGTCGTGCATGATTTTTGCCTATTTATTGCCTATGAATGAAATGTGCTATATAAATAAACCTGACTTGACTATCTGAATAGATAATATAGAAGCATGTGAGCTGTAAATGACTTCCTCTTCAAAGGTCTACCATAGTATGGATTTCCAATATTGTGTCTTGCCATTTCTTGACGAGCCTTGACCAAAAAGCTAGGTTCTTCTAATAGAACCTACTGTATATTCAATAATACACTCTCCACACTCCGGAATTTCAATCAGTCCTAACATACAAGAGGTCATAGCAGAAGAACCTTGCTTTTCAACATGTCTATTGAAAGTCTGGCTGAAATAAACAAGTGTCTTTACAGAAAAACCTCAGTAGCATTATTGGAGCTGCCAAATGAAATAGCAAAGGTGCTGTTGAATGTCACGTATGCCTCATAAATACCTATAAGATGCCTGTCTTTATACTACAAAACATGTCATTACAAAGACTAAATTAATATGTAATGTTTTAATTTCAGTATTGTTGTTAGTGGCAGCGGAGTGGCATTAAAACAGGATTCAGAGTTCACAGTGCACACTACAGGACGTTCCCAGATCAGAGTGCAGTGAAGAATTATGAAATATCTCATTTAACACTGTTCCCCTGAAAAGTACGCTCAAAAAGCTATTACAACATTGTCTTGAACATGTGGAGTCAATTATTTTCTCACTTACTGAAAAGTGCTCACCGTTGCCACAGTGGAATTTTACAAGTGTATTGACCTATTCTCAAGGGCCGCACTACAGACTCCATGCAATCAAGCACAAAAGTAGGCCTGCTAACATTTCTAACCACAAAGGCCTTTTTAAACAGAGCCATACACAACCGGCCTGCCCCAGCAACTCCACCCCCAGCCCCCATCCCTCATCCCACAAAAAGAAAAAAAGACAGAGAGAGAACTGGGCTCAGTTTTCTGTACCGGCCTCAGTGGGATAGCCATCAGCTCCTGGTTTCCCTTAGTTACGCACAACAGCAGCTGCGGAGCTTGGCGGTAATAAAAACTGGAACAATTTAACGGCTTTTATTGTTCTTCTGCGGCTTTGAGAACAGCTAACCTGTCCTCTCAGGATCTGGCAGAGAGAATCCCACTAGGGCAGCAATGAAAGAGGATCTCATTTACCTAAAAGCGCTTATAAATTTTTAATTTGCTTTAACAAGTAAATTAACAAGTCCCTCATTTGGGAAGTTTTATGGCTGCTTGCCACTAAGGGAGGACCATGAAAGTTTTATAGATAATCCACTACCTAGGCTGTGTTGCTGATAATAAATTGTCTATTTCCTGCGGCACTGTCAAATCCCCTTGGTTTCCACTGACTACACTTTGAATATCTCCTTTATGCTACCTTCAGAGGTCTATATACCAGGGCTATTAAAGTGCTGGGGAGCTTCACGACTCAGCAGTTAAAATGAACAACTTGAAGAATTTCTTTAGACTTTATACAGGCGCTCTCGTATATCCTTAGGAGATGCCATTGCCAAACATTAGACCACATTAAGCATCGCTAATTATGTCTATACCAGCCTCTACATCACATCAGCCTCACAGTGAGCCCATCTTGTAAAACCACCGTGGGCTGGCTGACAGCAGCAGTTGGAAAGTGCTGGGCTTGTTTAACGTAGCCGGCTTTATCTGACGAGACTCGTATGTAAAAAGAGGAGCTGACGGTTGGTCAGGGGATGTGAGGGGGCGACCACGTGCCCTATGTCATCTTTTGACAGTGGCTGTGTGGGCGAGCCCAACGGCGTGGCCAGGCACTGACCCAGTGCTTGGCTCTGAGGCCCAGCTGCTTTAACTGCCACAGACAGGAGCCCCGCCTTGCCCTGTCGTCACCCATAAACCCCTCTGCCACCCTCGCTCACAGCCTGTCACTGAGCATCAGCACTTGGCTTCCATTGCCCCAGATTTGTTTACTGTTAGCTCTATGTGTGGCAAAGAAGTCACGGTCATCATACAGTGTGAAAATAACCTTTTTATCTTTGTTGTGACTAAATGACTAAGTGAAAATAACTTATCTTTGTTGTGACTAAATTACATATTAAAAATACTAGGTATGTTTATCCTTAAACCTACTGTTTGCCTGTGGATAAGATGTCACTCGCAGTCAGCCAGTGGAGCAGTCTGTATTAGTACCTAGTTATGTAACCATGGAGAAGCTCCATTTCCTTTCAATCCTCTAGCATAATTGAGCGGCAGTGATCTCTGGTGACCTTGTCAGACAAAATATTTCTAGCGTGGGGTGAGATCAGTGGGGCCAAATGCACCTACTCCGACCAATCTCAGCCCACAGAGGAGGCTTTCCTAGACTCTGTGCTGGAATGTGAAGCCAAAGCAAAGATATGGAGCCATGAAGGACTAGTCACAGCCGCCGCAGGGTGAGAGCATCCTGAGAGGAGTGGGAAATGGAGGCTCGAGGGAGGGGGGAGGGGGCGTGAGAGGAGGGGAGTAAACGTGGTTGAGAGCACTGTCTTGATCTCATCAGTCATCCTAAGGACTCCATTTCCTCCACCGCAGGCTGGAGGCTACTAGAGCTTGTGGCTGCATTTATATATTGCCATAAATCTCTGATCTATGACGACATTACAGACAAATCAATATGCTTTTAACATCCATCCTCTGCCCTGCGTCGCAATCACCCATCTCCCTTCTCACAAATGGTCATATAATGCTGTAGTCTGGTGGATTGAGTTATGGGGACAATTCCCAGATTTAATAATGAACTGAGCAGGTGGAGAAATAGTGTGCGGTGGTGGGGGGGAGAATATAAGAGCAGCGGGAGACCTCTACTTTCTCAGATCATATCTGAACATCTTGTTATAGTAGCCCCGCGTGGCAGTAAAATAACCTTCCTGCCCACTTTACGCACCTCCAATTTCCTGAGCTCTAACATTCCCCATGTGCAGCGGGCAAAAAGCAGACCAAGAGAATACTGTTACTTGATTCATTCCCAGAATGCATTGGGAAACGGAGGGAAGAGGGTGCTGTGGCTGGGGGGAGGTAAAAAAGACCCCTCTAGCTGCCCAGTTTAGCACTCATCACCAAATAACTACTCATCAAAGAAATTTGCGTGCAATTAATTACATGATTCCCCAGTTCTTCAATCTGTGCTACTGAGTCGTTACTTCAATATTGGCTTTCAGGGACCCATCCAACTAAAGCCACAGTTAGTGTGCCAAATCGCAGCTCCCTGAGCTGGGCAGCCTCAATAAAGAGAGGTATGGAAAAAAAGACAGCAGAGAAAGAGCCCTCTCCTATCGGCTTGCAGGGGCTATCATTTCTCTTTTTTATTGCCATTTATTTTCCTCCAGGAATTCACTGCCAGTATATTGGCAGGCCTTCCAGTAGATGGAGGCAATGAAATTTAGCGCAGACACTTAACACTGGGTCAAGCCTTGTGTGTGGCTCATGTGTGGTGGTAATATGATAGACAAACGCTTCTAGTTTAAGGAAAGAGGGCTTTTTTTATGTTACAGGAACATCAGCAGAGTGCTCGGTATGAAACACGCAGCTGCAGAAAAAAGGGAAAATGCATAACCAGAGCCTTTCAGAAGTAGGGAAAAGATACACACGTGTAAAATGGCAGAGCACTGTAGCCCCACTGTGGCTATTAAAGAGAGACAACCTAAATAGGTCAAAGCCATGTCATTATGCTAACCCTGAGGCGTGGAAGCACTACTGGCTGGAAAAATAATGCAGTAAATAAAGCTAGAAAACATGTCAACTAATTGAGATTAATTAAAAGACATTCCACTTAAATCCTTAAAAGAAAAAGGCCACTCCATAAACATGTGATTTAAATTAATTTACAACCACTCTGGAACAACACAAGAATGACTGGGATTGCATTTCACGCACATTAGTGCCAATTGTAGCAAATCAGACACATGCTGTACTAACTGACTAATGTACGTATGTTAACATTTAAAGGTTACATGTGCTAATAATCATTTCTGTTCATTTTGGGAAACATCATTCACTCATACCAGTCACCTTTCCTGTGAATACCAATGTTCATAACTTCAAGCTTTCTGTGATCAACTGTTTGCATTACTGCAATAGGTACTCATCCAATTAGTGGTTAATAACCCGGTGGACGTCAAAAGTGCAGGTTCTAAGCTGATCTCTGGTCAGCAGGTGGATATTTCCATTGAGTTAACAGACTGCCTATCTGTGTACCACTGTGCTGTGGCTTGCATGCTGGTGTAAACCAACAAGATAGCGTCTCACCTTACCTGCATTTGGCTCCATCTGCACTGCTATTCAGGGGATTAGAGGGGGCTGTAAAATCTGATGGCAGGATATACATTTACTATTTGGCTGACCCAGGGTGTCCGCGGGGCCGGTGCCGTTTTCACTAATCCCTGCTGTAAACGTCCTCATTTAGCCACCTTCCTGAAATTCACATTGGCCATTATCAAGTCATAAAACAAGACAGTGCTACGCTCCCACCATATTAATAGCAGCCTGAGTTTGCCTGCTTCGTGACGAGTATGCTAGAAAACATCTGCTCTGGCTGCTCTAACAGACTGGTAATGGAACACAGCACAAAGCCAAGGACAACAAAACTACAGCCAAACAACATGATTGTAATTGAAATAATCAGGACTGCAAAGACAAAATGCGACTCACATATAATACAACAACATACTGTACTTTTTTGATGCAAGATGTTACACAAAGCCATGATGGTGGCAGAATATTGTCCATTAACATTTTAGTGGAACCACATTGACGGTGTACTTGACTCCCTTTCATCTGACTGGTCATTAAAATGCAGCTGGCCATAAAGGGCTGGTCCCTCAGCAGACAGGCTCTGAACTCTCTGCATTGTCTCAGTGGTGCCTTCATGTGATGTTGGGAATACTGTTATTATGAGTTGAGCACATGTGAACGATCCAAACGCAGTTGGGAAAGAGTGAAATATTTTCAATAGACCCCTAACCCACAATGAAACAACTGAAAATAAAACCGATGTAGGCCACTAAATTACACTACGTCATTCAATATTCTCTGTTAATAATTTACTTTTCAGATTCCATTTTCCCTTAATAATTTAGAATATGTCTTTTTAAATGTGATTGTGTTGTTAAAGAATTAGTCAAAAAAACGTTTGATTTCTGTTACCAGAAAGCTACTATTGATACAGGGTCTGTTTTGGGCACAGTGTGAACTATAAACTGCCCAATAATTCTCCCTTCAGAGTTCAGATTTACTCTGTATATATTACTGACCTTAAAAAGTAGAATATACAAAGTGGTGTCATTATGTGCAAAATTGAACATACAAAAAACTAAATATTGGAAGTAGATAGGAAATAAATTTTGGGATGATGACCTTAACACGATTGCTACAGTAATGTTGTGCTGTGCATTATATTAATGTTTCAAATACTCCCGTTAACATTTATCAATGTGGCTTTGCAGACTACTGTCACACTAATAACGCAGTTATAACAGCTTAGCGTTAGCTGTCAGCATTGTAACCGTGTTTGATCCAGCTACTAGCTAGCGGTAGGCTAACGTTAGCTGCTGTCGAGTGTATTGTTAACTAGCGTCATGTGCAGCGATGTTTCTGTTTCCTGTAACGTCTGTTTCAGAGCATCAGAGAGAAGTGCAGGCGTATCAGTGGCACCAGAATGAGGCGCCGAAATCCGTGTTGCTATTCCTGCAGCAGCAGGATGTGTTACCAGGAAGTACGGCAAAATAGTAGTCTGTTAGGCACGACGTAAAGCCAAGTGAAGTGAAAATAAATTAATAAATGGCGGCATACGATTAATACGATTAAAAAAAATTGACGCATTATGCTCGACCCTTAATCGCATCACGATTAACGCGTTAATGCTGACAGCCCTAGTGGAAAATAAACACTGATTTCTTTATCCAATCTCCCAGCTTTACTGTGGAAATAAAAGAAGTCAGATATGTTCCAGCACTATGATTCAGGCCTACATTGCACTGAGAATAGCTCTCTGCCACGCCAGCCCTGACAGCATCCGGCAATGACGACGCTGCTTGTAGAAATAGCTTCCCCACATGTGTGTAAGGCATATTACAACACACAGGGGACCTGTTACATTTCAGCCTAGTTCCACATCACTTGGTTTAAAGAGAGACTATTTAGGTGGTTTAGTGCTCTTATTTATGTTAAAAATTAAAGTGAGATCGAAATCTTGTCAGTTTTTTCTTCCTCTGACAAGTAGTGTTTTCAGCAGCTATCAGCGATCTTGGCAGGGCAAAAGAGTTACTCCATGACCCTCTTTGCAAGCCGTGCCCTTACTCTGTTTGTGTTTTGGTCTGGGCTTCCTGTAGCGAGTAATGGACTTCCTTCAACTCATAAATCACACTTGTACACCCCTTTTTTTCTCTTTTCCTCCAACATGTTTTGTTAAGTGTACCACATCTTTGTTCACGTTAAGCTATTTTCTATCACAAAAAGCAGCCAGACAATGCTGACACTCTTTCTCCTGTTCTTGGAAAGGCACTTTTACAGGCACTGAGGGCCACAAATGTCAACCACAGGAAGGCAATTATGAGAGTAAAATTACTTCCTTACTGTTATCAATCCACTCTCTGAACCCAGGGAATGGTTAAAAGCCACCATGAAATAGGGCACAGTTAGAGTTTTCTCCTGGGTCCCAGCCAAGGCTGCTAACCTTGCTATTAAAGGGCCCGACAAGCTTTGTCAATGCAATCTGCTGAATGCCTTGAGTGACAAGCGATCGATATTCTCCTCTCTCCCGGGTCATCACCAGTGACAGAGGCCTAAGTAATAATACAGCTCTAGCTGCCTCTCTAACTTAAATGCTTCCACTGCCACAATATTTCTTTTTTTGTCTCAGGGCTTGGGAGCTAAATTTTCTGCGCTGATCGAAAGAGCTATGGAAGGTGGGAGGGAACGGAAGGGTGGGATGTGTCTGGATTGATGGTGGTGAGTGTGGCCAGCTGAGGGGGGGGGGGGCTCTGATAAATCGAAAATGACTGGCTGCCGAGTTGTAATCTGCCAGCGTCGAGCCCCCTGTAGCAACAAGCCAAATGAAAAAGCACGCTGACAGGCCGGAGAGATGGAGAGCCTGCGGTAGATTACGGGGAGGAGATGGCGCAAGGGGAAAAGAGAGCGAGAAGGAGGAGGAGGGAGAGCAGAAGGGGGAGGGAAAACAGGCCGAGTAGCGAGGAATTGTGGGGGAGATGCTTATTCCAGTGCACAGAGGTGTCAGGACGCGGTGAGGGAAAGGTAGTGTGTGGTTGCAGGCAGTAAATAAAGCTTGTGTATACTCGCGTACAAACACACACACACACCTATTACCAGTTGAAAACATAAGAGTCCCATTACAATTTCTAACAGGTCCAATGTAAACACGAACAGTTGGCAGTGTTGTACAGCCCATCAAGAGCTGTCAATTAGCTCTACACTGAAAATGTGTTTTATGTGTTTATATGAGGGCATGTGTGTGTATACAAAGGGCTTGTAAATCTCTTGTTATGTGCTATCTTTGCATTTTGCATAAATGCTATCTAAAAGGGATGTACGCGCACACACACACACACACACACACACACACACACACACACACACACACAGCTGTGTCGTGTCCTTCACGAGCAGGTGAATCATCAAGCTCCAACATCCAACACAAGAGCTCCACCTACTGCAAGTGCCTCCTCTGTGCCTCGTCCTCTGTTGTTCAGACAGCCAGGCGAGCTCTGGGAAAACAGCAGCAGCAGCAGACGGCTGTCCATGTACAGCTTGCAGCTTATTTCTATCCATTCCATTAAATCCCAAAAGAACTTTTCTCGTTGAACATTAGTGTCAGACGGATGAAAAGCCAATCCAGAAAGGGCTAATACAGCAGCAGCAGTCCAGCCTGGTCTGGGTGCCTAATACTATGTCAGCTGCGATGAAAGCTAAAAGCTAAGGCTGCTCTCCCCTCCCAAGTGTTAAGCGTGTCAGCCTGATGCCTGTTAAGCAGGGTCTTGCAGGAGCCAGGCTGAAGGAGGGAGTCCGTCTGCCTCGCTGTCTGCCTGCCTAACAGGTCTGCAGGACCTGAATACACAACAGCAGAAATGCAAGGTCAATACAGCAGCAGAGGTGAGCCCAAGACACAAGGACCAGCATTGTAATTGGGAACTCCATAAAGCTTATGTGGAAAACAATGTAAGATGAGGCTGGCAGATCCCACCCTCCAGGACCATAGAGAACCCAGAGCAAACAATCTGCCTGCACAGCCATCCATAACCCTACACAGAGTTTACACATGTACATTAGATGAGCTGCATACATTTAGAAATCACTAGTGGCAGAGCATGGGGCCTGATGAATTCACAAACAGCAGGAAATAGCACCACTGTATTTTCAACAGAATTATCTGCAGCTCTGTTTATCCATTGCTGCTTTTTTCCCTCTGCCTCGCCGCAGCAGCAGACATGCCCAGTAAGGCAACAGGGGCCTTGAATGTGTAAAGGCTGCATCCCTCCTCCCCCTGTTTCATTTGCAGACCCGTGGCTCACAGTTGGACTGTCGCAGAGAAAAGCCATCTCCCTCACAGCATGGCTGCTGTTTCAGGGCAACGCCGATCTGCTGCATGCACCCCAACTTCCCGCGCTCCCACTGTGCTATTCAGGAAATCACGGCTGATACTGAGCCGTTTGTCTCCCTTTTGTGCTCACCCCTGTTCGCGCCGCAGCAAAAAAAGAAGAAAAAAATGGAAGTATAGCTTTTTTTTTTGTCCCCCTGAGGAAACACTAAAAAATATTTCTGTAACCCTCAGTGTGGCAATTTTGGTGAAAAGCACACAAAAAATTTATAAAACTCAATTTAAAAGGCAGATGCTGCACGAGTGGAAGTCTGCCTGTGGCTTTCTGAGTTTGCTGTGGAAAATTGGTTACTCAGCCCAAATGTTTATCACTTGAAACTTCAGGCATTTTCTGAAACAAAACTGGTGTAATCATTTCAAATAGGCCAGTATGAAATGAAGACTTTATATAAGCAGCATAAGAATCCACTGAGGTCTAATCAAAGAAATACTGAAGGAAGTATGTGGGAGTTAATCTTTGCATGTCTGTGCCTTTCCACTGTGACGGCTTTTGTGTGAAATGGCCTTGAACCACATTGGCTGTCGATGGCATGAGCACTACATAAACAACCCAGGAACCAGAGATCATAGACTCATCAGTGCAGATTTGCTAGCGCTGGATGCAGCACACATATTCCTCAGCCACAATCAATTATACTGCCAAAAAAAGGCCAAAGAGGCAGCTCTCACATAATTATGGCTAATGAGCAATAAAAAGGGGGGAAACCTGTATCACAAGACCTTGCCCATCATGCCGGCTGATAAGATTAAGTGTGACTTCAGAGCAAAGTTACTTGCTGTTTGGAAATAGATGTGAGCAGTGTTTTCAGTGTCTCACTGATAAGAGCATGGGATTTTGTTTGGGTCAACTAATGTTTTTCAGGCTGACTTATGACCTGCTCTGCTTTACTGCAGGCTTACCTGCCTCCATGATAACACTGATGTAACCTTGTAGCTAATCCACGTTTCTCAGATAAGCTTCTATCACACTCTGAGAAAGACAAAACATACAACCACGGCCAGAAACAAAACCTTGTGAAATCTGGAAGAGTTGGAACATCAGTGACTTCCCCACCCAGTCACAATGGTGATGAGTTTCTGCTGAGAACAACATCAAACTTGGTCAAGGCTGTGACGTATTGTGCCATAATAAATGATTCCTGATGGTCTTATGCACCTGCAGATGTCTCATTCCCAAAACTGCTTTTAGTGAGAAACTACAATTTCAACAGAATCAAGTCGGTTCACAAAAACACCACCTTAGCTTGTGTCTACAAACAACAGCTGTACCTTAACAAAGTGAAAACACTCCCAGACAGCATCACAGTTTCAAACAGTGTAAAGGTACTTGTATTATAAATTATGGAGAAGCATAGTGAATGCAAATGAGAACTATACAAGGCTTATTTTCATTCCGAAAGACAAAGAAGATAAGTGAGGCAGAGACAACATACAAAGCTGGGTACAATCTTAAAAGTAAAAGGAGGCGTTGGGGGGGTGGTGGAGATGATTATATTATACTTCCCTGCATGCAGTCTCACAGGAGAGCACAATGTGAGCAAAAGATCAAGGCTAAAACAAGCCTCCACTGCATTTAAAAGCACTCTTCCAACAATGCTTTTTATGAAAACTTTTTTTTCCCCTGATAACTCTTTATTTACAATTGTCTGTATACACTACACTTTATGAAAGGACGCCAAGCTTTTGTAGGCCAGAAAGACTCTGTTGCGGGCTCCGAAGAGCTAATGTAAAAATTCCCCCGAGCCGCCTTCTAAACACAGGAGTGAATAATTCTGCACGGCCTGAACAAAGACTCAATCTGAGAGAGAGAGTTGGGTTCTCCAGTGTACGCTGCACTTTCTATCCCCGTCCCACAAGAAGGAACAATGACACGGGCACTCCTCTCTCTGTTCGTGACTGAGAATGTTTCTACCTTATTTCTTTAGCTTACAAAGTTGATTTTCAACAGGCAACCATAGCTATTGCTGCGGCTTCAGTCAGACCCGTGTGTCTTTCTTCCCTGACGGAGAGCTGCAGCACACCAGCCTGTCACCCTCCTGATGACCTGTGGGTGGTGCTACATGACAACACATCAGGAGGAGTGGGAGGAGGAGGGCAGCAGAATAGACTGGAAAATAACACATACTAGTATTAGACAATAAGGGTGTATATACTGTAGTCTGTGATGAAACAATGTTGTTTTAAAAAAAAACGTGTATCACATTACACTTTGAACATTTCTCACACACACACACCCTACTCTACAACATTCGATCAAGGAGGCATCAAACAAAACATAGAATACTTGAAACAAACATCATTATCCTCTCTTTTGGTCGCCCTCTCTCTCCTTCTGGGAGAAAACTCTACTCTACTGCTCCGTCTCCTCTGGTGTGGAAGTGTAACCTCGCTGTGGGAGGGAGCCATTTAACTCAATTCACCCCCAGCCTGTGGCCAACGGGTTTTGCTTATTTGTCGCTGTGTGTGTTCCAACAGTGGACATATTTAAAGCAGCAGGTTTATAACCTCAAGTCTTCCAAAAACCAGGGAGATGTACACTATAAAGATGTGTGTTTGTTACTAAAGCTCTGGTTCGGACTCAGTGAGTGAATAGTTGAGCCAAGGTAGCAGTACAGCTTCACGCTCATTTTCAACGCAGGACAATTCAAGGAGAAACATAGAAAGAGGGCAGAAGATCACAAGAGCTGTCAGGAAAAGTGTCAAGAAAAGTATTTGATATAACAGATCATTTTCTCACCCTATTGGACTTTTGACTTAAACACTAGAATTGCCTTGCATTTGTATGTCTCCACCAACCAGTAAAGTTGCAGTTTACATCCATGTCTGTCCAGACTCATATAATATGTAGTGAAGACTTTGAATGAATTAACTACAAGGTAATAGGTGTATCTTTTGTGAAATGCAAGTGATCACTACATTATATTGACATGTATGATTCCAGTGAATAATTTCCAGTGAAAAACATGCTGTGTTCAGAGACTATTTTTACAGAGGACCTATAGAGAGCTTGGACATGTGCTGCAATGGCAATCACCTGAAGCTCAATATCAGCAAAACCAAAGGGCTTGTGGTGGGCTACCAGAGGAACAGGACATGACACAAAGTTATAGCCATGAGGGTAGACTGAGGGTAGACAATGCTTCCAATATGGATGTTGCTGCAAAGAAGCTACAAATTCTAAAACATGGATGCTTCACACACATCCTCGATCCGGCAGCAGAGAAAAGATCTGTACAATCACCACAGCTTCAAGATTAGTGTCACCAATTCAGTATCTGACCAAATGGTCAGATACTTCTGTTCCTGGGTATAGCATTGAATAATGCTATAGAACATTATGATGTCACAGTGAAGTTGACCTTTGGCCTTTGGGATATACAATGTCATCACTTTATCATTTAACCTGTTAGACATTTGTGTAAAATGTTGTCATAATTTGCGTAGGAATTCTTGAGTTATGGCCAAAAATGTGTTATGTGAGGTCACAGTGAGATATCACGTTCACGAGAATGGGCCAGATGGACAGATGGACAGATGGAATACCCAAAAATATAATGCCTCCGCCTGCAACTATCGCCAGCATGGGGGCATGAAAACATAAAAGTAAATTCCACATAACTTGTTAAAGGGGAACCACCTATTTTACACATCAAAATCCCAATGTGCTGGGGAGTACTACTGCATGTTAACAAAAAGTTGTATAAAGCCCTTTGGGGCCGTGTGAAGCCTGATAAATGTCCTCAAGTGATATCACTTGAGTGATCATCTTAAGTGATGCAGCAGGGTCTGAAGACTACAAGTCTGAAAATGGAAAACAAATCTGGGGTTAGAAAGAAGTGAGCTCACCAGACCACTGTATTCTGCTCCTCATCTCTGCTTGAGGCTAACATCTTGAGGCTACATTAGCCGCTACTAGCAGAACACATCTGAATCTGTACAGTCAAGTGAATCGAGTCAAGTTGCATTCTTGGGTAATGTAGGCGCAAGGTATTGAAGAATACACTGAATAATAAAAGATGATATCTCTGGTTCTGCTGCATCAATTTTGATACTTTACTTTCAATGCAGGACAAGTAAAAATGGTTTTCATCTTGATAAAAGGGCAAAACATCATATGGAATCCAGGAGTGTCAAGAAAAGCACACATGCATCTGCACTAGAAACAATGTTCTTACCCCATTGGCAGAATTAAAAAAAAATTTTTTTAGAAAAAAATAAAATGAAGGGAAATACTAAATGACTTTTTGTTGAGATGTATTTCTTCATTGACGAGCTGACTTTGGCTAATGCAGTAAATGAACCTCTGCCACATGGTTCGGCCAGAGGAGCTTCTGACCAAGTGCATCAAGGGCATCCCTGAGAGCGCGCGCGCACACACACACACACACACACACACACACACACACACACACACACACACACACACACACACACACACACACACCCCTAATTAAATGTTTAATACTACACATCGTATTAGCAGCGCAGAGGAAAACATTGAGTCCAGCTCAGTATATCATATGGTAGAAACCAGTGGTGGAAGAAGTATTCAGATCCTGTACTTAAGTAAAAGTACTAATACCACAATGTAAAAATACTCTGTTACAAGTAAAAAAAAAAAAAAAGTCCTGCATTGAAAATGTTACTTAAATAAAAGTATGTAAGTATCATCAGGAAAACGTACTTTATAAGTATTGAAAGTAAAAATCCTCACATTTTAGAAACTGGAAACGATCAGAACAGTTCTGTCAATCAACTAAGTTTGTAATGGTCTAATCATTTCAGCTGCACTTTTAGTTGGGTAGTTTAATGTATAATAAAACATTGTATTTGAAATGTAGTGGAGTAGAAGCAGAAAGTGGCATGAAAAGAGAAGACTAACTAAAGTACAAGTACCTCAACATTTGTACGTAAGTACATTAGTTTATTAGAGTAAATGTACTTTGTTACATTTCCCCAGTGGTAAAAACTCTCGGTCTCTTTCTGTGTTTTCCTGCCTGTGTTTTTCTTTCTTCCTGAAGACAACACCAACATTTGTGAAGGGAGTCAGCCCTCGCTCGCTGTCTCTTTATAACACAGTTGCAGACTTGGCAGAGCTAACTCTGCTTGTAGCCCCGGGCCGGGAGTCAGTTCAAAGATTCCTTATATAACTCTGATTAAAAATACACAATGGATCTTTTTAACTTCCAAGGCTAATAATTGATGAACACAAAGGCCCTCTTGAATTTTCCATGTGAAAGAGGAGCTGACATTGGAAAGGTTCACTGAATCTGAGCTTGTAGCCCTTCATCCTTCCCTCCTCCCTCTCCATCTCTTCATGCTCTCCATCTCCTTGTAGCTGCGGGCTAATTGCAGCGATTTTAGACGATTGTTATTAAAAACAGGCGAGCGGCAGCGCTTTGCGAGCTGAATCCCCTCCAGGAGAGGCTCCGTCACTCCGGGAGCGCCTGTGCATCCTAATAACTGCAATCAGGGCCTGCAAGAGAGCAAGGATGCCTTTGTTTTCTCCGACGCTGTGAAGGAGGCGAAGAGATATGCACACACAACAACACACTCCAACGCTCTTCAGGATGAATAAACCTGAAGAGAACAACAACAACAACAACAGCGGCGGCGGTTCTCTCGTCGACAGCGCTGCAGTATACATGCCTGAGCGGCCATTCAAGGAGGCACCCGGACAATCAAATGACACAAAACAGCAACACGTGCAGTCACTTGCACAGACACAAACACACCATGTTTTATTTACATTTGAGGTATATACTGCGTGTCAAGAGGCTTCATTAAGCACGAAAGAGGAACTTTAAATTCCTGTACCGCCAACACTGGTAGCAACACAATGCAAAATGTCAAAAAGGACAAACTAACGGTGTCCTATAGTGGAAGTACAGACGCAAACACACAAACCATGTTAGCCTACAGAATTTTAACCGTTAACTAGAAGGGACTTTCAAAGTGCTCCACATTACTTCTAGCACTTATTTAAGTTTTTATTAAACTTGGAAACATTATCTCTGCAAAGGTTACAAACTATCTCTGTGTTTCAAAGTTACAGTAAATGAAACATGATCTGATCATCACTGATCTGGATCACAATCAAAACCAGTGTTTCTTAAAGCAAACCCTATCTCTGACATATCTTACTCTCATAGAGACAAACAAACACTTTTAAATCGTATTGTTTGCTGCTGATATTTTAGTGATAGGGTTGAGTTATGTTATATATATTTCAGGCCCAGTGTAATAACAGTTGATCAAAAAAATTAATGAAATGGCTTTGGTTTATGCAGCTCTGTTCATATCTGTAAATGGTTTGTGTACACACGTACACACGCACGCATGCACGCATGCACGCACGCACGCACACACACACACACACTTACTGCTCGCTGTGTGTGTGTGAGTCTGCAGTAAGTGCCAACGATTTAACAGTGTGATTAATTAAATTGTAACTAAATCAATTCTAATTATCCAGCAGGGTTGGTTCTGATGCAAGGCAGTGGGTAGTACAATGATCAACCACACAAGCAGTTATCTGATACAATTACAACTCACAAATTATAACACACAGCAATCAGCAGAAAAAATAATGAGACAAACGGTGCTCACTTACAACAAGTTAAAGGAGGACGGCCCGGGACCAACTAGTAATCGATATCAGGGCTATCTGCTGAGTTTGGACTTATGATAATTGAGGCAGGAGTAGAGGAATGAGGAAATACATACAAGTAAGAGGGCAGCTCAGAGAGTTGACTTCATGACCTGCAGTTTGTGAAAATACAAGAACTACATGTACAGGCATGACTCAGTCAGTGATCAATCAATCACGGAGGGGAATAGGCCAATGGGGGGCTGTGCTTTGACTTCAATCAGCATCCCTGCCGGCAAGAGAAGAAAATGCTTGTGTTTTAAGCAAGACAGACAGAGAGGCTTTACTCAGACGTTCAGAACTCTTTCCACCATCATATTGTCCACATCCTGTCACTGATGGCTTTTTACCTTTTGTACAGAGGCTAGGGTTCTGACTTTTCCAGTGACTCAGTGACAGTGAACAGATAGAAACTGCAGACTATGGCGGCATTATGAGCAAGAAGTTTAATAAAGTGAGAAACTAGATGTCTCACTGCACTTACAACCCCTGCTCTATCAGCAAACATATCTGGGTACAGCATGTTGGCGACACAAAGACCTGTCCGCCTCTATCAGACAGCCAAAACCCTCAGCGGTCTGGGTATGTTGTTTATTGTCCGATGTTCCATCGCTTTCCTGTAGCAGCAGAAAGGCCTGGTAGCGAGTGGATTTTACAGCATGGCTGAATACAAATCAACTCCAACACAGACACACAGACAAGCGCACACACAGAAAAAAATACACAGGACCTGTGGGCAGAGGGCCCTCCATAACACTGCAGCCCCCTCCCGGTCCATGCATAATGTATGAGAACATGTAAATACGCTATTCCTTGCATGCATTAATGATCATGGAGAAACTCGCAGTCTAAGCACAAGGGCAATTAATAAAAGATGGCGCACAGATAAAGGCCCATACCTCCCCCGTCTCCTAACCCCCCACCCACTCTCCCCCACCACTTGATCCGCAGAGACACATTTCATGCCAATTCTTAACCTTGTTTTATTTCTGTGCTGCTCGGGGGTGTGAATAATGAATGGAGGCTATCAGAGCAACCGACTACTGTAGAAAAACTCTGCTCCACAGAAGATACAGCAAGGATACACACACACACACACACACACACACACACACACACACACCCACACACACACACACACACACACACACACACACACAAACTGCGGTCCTTATTCAATGCTCTAGGGAGGAAATGAGGGGTTAATCGGTCTCTGGGAAGCTGTAAAATGAGGACTTCATAGCCTGGAGATGATGCATAAAACATCAACTCCAAACACGAAGACACAAACTTGTTCATCTCGCAAAGCACAAACAGTGCAAACAGAGACTTTTCACTGCCTCATTCCTCGTGTTGAGCTACGACAAGAAAGGAGGACTGTAAGGCTGATAGTATTGCAAACGATAATCGGAAATCAAAACTGCCATTTTCTCACATTCGATATTGTGCGATTGCCAATGGAACAGAAACTCCAGTGCGTACTGTAGGTCTCCAGTTACAACTTCCATTACACCATCCAGATGCACTGTCACATGTCATTTGTTTTTACATATAGTTTTTATTATTTCCATCCTGACTAGATGGACAGATTTTAACATCAAGATGATGAAACACAAAGCAACTTAGGAAAGAGATCTTCTGATGAGTTCCTCGAATGCACCAGGGATGTAACGAGAATATTGCTGAAAATTTAACTGCAGATATTTATCTTCTTAAGAACTTGCTGTTATGTACCTTATCAGGGAGAATCAATTATCATATGTAAAGGCCTGATTTATCAGGCTGGACCACTTTATTAAAGAATAGCAGAAAGCAGCAGGTGTGTATCAATAATTTCCTTTGGGATTAATAAAGTTCTATTTTATCTGTTCTCAGAATCTTTCAGGTAGATTAGAGTTAAGATAATAAAGCTTAGCATGAACAGATCCAGCAACTATCATATTTCTGAGCCTAAATTACGACCCATAAAATACAGAAGAAACCAAAATGTAGCAGTTATTTTGTGACTAATTATGGTTTTTGAAGATGGTTGGTTAATGAAAGTGGTCAATCGTTTTGTAAGATCATCCAAACTGGCAAACACAAGTTCAACTCCTCATCAAACTCTGTTTCTGTTGAAAAACGTCTTCCTTCCTTCATGAACAAACCACATTTTTTATGAAGATAAAATTGATTCCAAGCCCAGATCCAATTACTTTTCTCCCTCCAGTAAAATTATATAACAGCCACAATTTAAATGCCTTTAGTTTGAATTTCATCTCACCTCATCTCCATCACTGATACTCCTAACCTCAGCCTCATGGCATGCCATGGACAGATGCACTGTGAGTATAAGTACTGGCATTTGCACTTACTGTAATACCGTTTTCAAAAGCCTCAGCTTATATGTCAAATTCAATTTCCAACTGAGTATACTGAAGAGAACCAGAAAGAGACAGAGAGATAGAGAGGCAGATGGTCTGGGAAAGTGAAAGCTCTGCCTTGTCTATTCTTTGTTCCACAGAGTATGAGCTGGCCAGGATGACAGCTTGTCAATCTAAGCGACCGAAGGGAAGATCTGGAGATGACAGCAAACTCTCTCTCTCTCTCTCTCTCTCGCTCTGTGTCTTTGATAGCTCTTTCTTTCTCTGTCATTCCATCACTTGTGTGCAACCACAAGCTGACCTTTCACCACCACCAGGCTTCTCCTGTCTGTCAAGCACAAACGAGGCGAGAGTAGGGAAAAGGAGAAAAAAAACTTCCCCCTGTAGCTAGCGGCCCCCTCCCCCCTGTCAATGTGCTGATTTCAAGTGACAGTAATCACTGTTTATTAGCTCACTTTGCCCTTGTCATGTCCAAGAGCAGCAGTCACATATTACAGTGATTAAACAATTAGGCCCATTACAGTATTACACTGGCCAATGTCACACATTACACTGTGGATAGAGGGAGTAGACAGAAACTCTCTCGCTTTCCCTCCATTACAGACATTTCAACAGCTCTAAACTGTCAGAAAATGGGCCTAATGATTGCAGCTAGTGTGCACCGCTGGCCTATTTAGAAATGGACTGCATTTTCTGTTCAAATTAACGGCAGGGGGGGGGGGGGGGGCACACAAAAGGGGAATGGACTGTGAGAGAGAGAAAAAGACCTGACGTAAGGCGGCTTTGATGCAACACTAATTAACACAAGGCCCGTGCTCATTTCCTAAAAATTTACTTAACACAATTGACACCGCTTCATTTATCTGAGCAAATGAGCGGAGAGATGTGTATCTACTTAAGCTGCAGCAGGTCAATTACTAAAGCTAAATAATTCACAGAATCTAATATTTAGGTCCCACAAAAATCCTATTCTTAAAAAAAATCTGTCTACACTAAGTAAATGCTATCCTAATTAGTTTAATTAAAGACTATCATGTATTAATTATAACATGATAATTCCAGTGGAGCAACTTTACTTCTGTGTGTGCCTACTTGTGAGAGAGTCTTTGTTCTTGCTGAGCGCAACAGAAATGCAAATGAACAAATTAAGCAGCGAGGGAGAACACTAAAGAATCTCTCCAATAACAAGTCATGGCAAATTAAAACAAGTCCAACAGTAAGGTGACCATCACTCTGCTGGGAGAGGAGAGGAGAGGAGAGGAGAGGAGGAGAGAGGAGGAGAGAAAGAAGAGGAGAGGAGGAGAGAAAGAAGAGGAGAGGAGAGGAGAGGAGAGAAAGGAGAGAAAGGAGAGGAGAGGAGAGAAAGAAGAGGAGAGGAGAGAAAGAATAAGAGAGGAGAGAAAGAAGAGAGGAAAAAGATTAGAGGAGAGGAGGAAGAGGAGAGATAAGAGAAATAAAAGAGGAAGAAGAGAGGAGAGGAAGACGAGAGGAGAAGAGAGGAGAGGAAGATGAGGGAAGATGAGAGAAAGAAGAGAGGAAGAGAAGAAGATTAGAGGAGAGCCAGCATCTGGAGACTGTGAGACATCACAGCACTCTGATGGTCAACCTCTTCTCTTGCAGGAGGAGTAAAAAGGGAGGGAAATCTGTTTCCTGTCATCTTCCATCTTGTCAGTCTTTGTTCAGACATCTTGCATCTCCTCCACCAGCTGTTTGCTGCCTGTGCTGACAGATGGCTGCTTCTCTTTGATATGCACTCTCCTCTGGCCCGCTCTCCCTCACACTCTGCCCCCCGCCCCTCGCTGGGTAAAACTTTCAGGGAAAAAGTCAACTTGGGATTTTGCTGAATGCAGAGAAAGCTAGTTGGCCACACTAAGAAACTGTTGACCATATGCAGAACATAATGGTGTATAATAAACAGACTTTTCCCCAATGTCCTGATGGAAAGTAACGATCTAGACATTATGCATTTGAATGTGGGAGCGGGTGCACGTGTGCGTACAGATCTGTTCTGCAGAGCTAGCCAAGTTAGAAAGATTTTAAGCCAAGCCTCACTCAGAGGGACGCTGCAGAAAAAAAAGCATAGGATTGTTTCTTTGGACCACGCCAGCATAGACTGGTATTGCCAGACAGTTACACAAGTTTACGTTCAGACAAAAAGCAATTGTTGGGCTTTGTTCTGCAGCAGTCTGCGAGCATGTGATCCATCCTTCCACAAATCTGTGACATTCCCATAGCTCACATTGCCAGGCTGCCTCTCTTTGTATGTGTATGTGTGTCTGTGTGAAGCGACCCTAGCCTGCATGTGAGCGTGCGCACAGGACAACAGAGGGCTCTTTGAGCCAGGGTACCAGGGTCTGCCCATGCGGCTCAGGCAGCTCAACTATGGGAACCATCCCCGTGCCCGGTCAACCAGCAGGCTGAAACCAGAGCTGCTCATGGAGCGGGCAACAGACGGCAGGCGGGATCCGGCATTCCATTGGGAATTTAACTGGGGCTAATGAGCTCTGGGAGGACTCCTCTGGGGAGAAAAATAAGGCACACATTCACTGTGCAGCTCTACACACACCTGTACTCAGTGCCATGAGTGTGGACACATCTCTGTCATGACATATTGTCATGCATAACCCAAAATACAAACGCATTAAGCTCCAAGCCCAAGGATATGATTTTGGGAACCTGAAAGAAATATGAGAGTATACCACTCTAATTGACCATTAAATATAAGGCTACAGCCAGCACCTGGTTAGCTTAGCCTAGCACAAAGGCTGGAAACATGGGGAAACAGCTAGCCTGGCTCTGTCCAAACTATGATAACAAAATCTGCCTACCAACACAATTAAAGTTCACTAATTAACATGTCATACCTTATTTGTTTAATCTGTACAGAAACCGATGTTTGCCATTTTACGGAGGGTTATGTGCTGCACTATTTCCGTAAAATGATTGTAAAATAAGAAAGACGATTGAGAGTTGTATCAATCTTCCACTCCAAATGTGGAGCTATCCCTTTAAAGCTATTGTCCTTAAGGTTTCATTCCTGGATGATTTGGCGACGCCTGACTTTACTAGTGGCAACAACAAATGCTTTTTATAATACTGGGTAGGCAAATTGAATATTGTGCGGAAAATGGAAACACCACCTGTTACAAATAAAACTATAATGTAGAGAGATAATTAAAATGTCTCAATACATTGAATTGCTATTGATGAAAAGATCCCAGCCATAAAGAGATTTAAAAAAGGCGTTATAAAAATCTTAAGGAATAAAACTTTAAATGGAACTGCTGATTTGACACCAAACTGTCTAAACTGTAGATGAAAGTAAATAAAACCTGTGAGAGCGAAACATGTGATTAGAGAAGCTGATTTTATAAATCCACCTACTGTAAGTGGCATAATTTCTAGTTGAATAACCCATTATACTATATACCATTTGACAACATGTTGTAGAAATTAAAATTTGCTCAGCACCACCTACAGTATATATATATATATATATATATATATATATATATATATATATACACACACACACACACACACACACACACACACACACACACACACACACACACACACACACACACACACACGTATATACTGGTAAGGTTATGGACACACTGACCCCTGTTTTCTACCTTTAGGTTGTGTATAAGAAATGGGGATAAAAAGGCGACAGGCAAAAGCATACAGGCTGTGTGGGTGAAAGTTGTCTTTCCAGTTGGCTAGGCATCCAGTCATTCGCTCCACCCATCTGTCAGGCCTGTCCCTAGTGGCTACACTGAGGGCTCGCTCTCTCTCCTGCTCTCTCTCTGGCCTGCAATTGTTCAGTGATCCAGACACTGGTCAGCCGCTCCCTTTCTCCATTCTGTCTTCCACTGAGGAGGCTGGAGACCAGAGACTCAGAGGCAGGCACTGCCTTGTTGCAGCCCACTCACTGTGTTTACATCCAGCAAATTAACACAAACATGCCAGGGGGATATGAGATCCTGCCTGGGGCCTGAACCCAGCAGCAACTGCTACTTTCATCACACACACACACACACACACACACACACACACACACACACACACACACACACACACACACACACACACACACACACACACACACACACACACACACACACACACACACACACACACACACACACACACACACACACACACAAAAGAAACTGCTCCTGTGACTTCAGAACTCACCAGCACTACAGAGGCTCTGTCTATTATAAGGGACTGCTACAATCATTTCAATTAAGCACAATTTCTTTAATGATGCTGTACATCAAAAAAACTAAATAAAAACTAAAATCTTTAATTTTGAGTCTGAGGATCTCTTTTGGTGATCCACCAAGGAAAGCTCTGGGTTTAGAGATACTTGGAAGATAAGATGTGCAAAATCATAGTCCTGCCTCCTCATCTGTTTAACCGCCAACTATTTCAGTTATACTGTACACAAGTCCGCTATGAAGCTTAGCATACGCAGGCACACAAGACACCCCACAAAACCACTTAGCTCTTCATGAACAAACATATCTAAGAGAGTGACAATCTGACTAGTCAAGCTACTTTACTCCCTCTAAGCTTCTGTTGTCTCCTCTGTGGCGGAGGCTTTTGTCTGACAGATGTTTACAGGGAATGGGCGATGTTTTCTTACTGCGTGCTGCCTGGGAAAACATCTGGAGTTTGCAGGGATTTACCAGTAATCCCTTCGGCAAGCTGTGGAGTGCTCTCCTAGAATTTCAATGTGTCTGTAAAGTAAGCAAGCCTTTCTGAAAAGAAAAAAACTGACAGGGCCCGCTTTGCGACAAGCATTGCCAGGGTTAACAGTTCCGTAAGCCTCTTACCACTGCAGCTTTTAAGCATAAATAAATTAAACTGGCTTGGCTAAAATGGCTCCAATAAACTCATTAAAATCCTCCCAGCGTGGATGGATGGGCAGAGGGATAAAACTTCCATGACGATCAAAAGGGAAAGGACGAAAACTAAACCGCTTTTGCCATTGCAACGGTTACACAAGAGGAACCCTCTCAAAGCAGCGGACACAATTAGACGCAAGCTACTAAACCTAGAAGCAAACCAGTCAACAATAGTCTCCCAACAGACATCTAATAGAGGATTATGTTGCTCAAGAATATCCCTGTGCAGAACGGTCCACAGGAATGTATAGCATTGGTTTCAACCTTCTCCCTGAGTTTATGTTTGAAATAGGCGATACCACCCAAGAGAGGTTTCCACACCACGTGTCTCTCATATAACATACTGTGGCATCAGCAGAGACTGCAATATGCCTCCCTTAATGATAACCCACACCCCACTCTCTGGTTTTCACAGTCATTATAGTCATTACAGTCACCCCCTACCATTCAACAGACCAAGCCTGGCACAAAGGCTCAGTAAATACAGAGTCTCTCTCTCTCTATGTGGGAACATGGAGAGAGGGGCCACATCTTACAAAGCACAGTTTGGACAATCTGCTCCAACCAGTAACCAGTGTCACATCTGGAACCTGGAATTTAGAGAACATTAGTCATCATATGTCAGATCAAGTCACTTTTATTTATATAACACAATATCACAAATTGTCCATAAGGGGCTTTACTATCTGTACAGCATCCTTATGCCATGAACATCAAAAGAGACCTCAGCCCAATTTATTTGCTCAGTATTTTAGAACGTTAGCATTTTAGCTTCCAATGTGAATTTGATGAATAGTACATTTCTTCGGTTGATTATTCATACTTGTTTCAAAGAAATTAGGACTATGATACTGAATACAAAAAAGGCAACAGATTCTTGAGAGAATGATCCCCATTATGGAGAAACAGATGCACATTGTAACTAAGCGGGTGTTTTGTAAATCATATACTGTATATTGCATATAAACCTGCCAAGGTTAAGAAAGCCATACTTTGCTTGAAGGTTTGAATGTAACCCAGGAGCCTTGAATGTGTCATTTTTCTAGAAAGGTCTGAATGAAATTTGATATTAAATAAATACAGCAGGCAGATAAATATTGTGCTGTGTGTGGGAAACTACGGTATGTATAAACTCCAAAAAATCTGCTAAACACATCAATGCACTGTATGTCTATACTATTCATCAGTATACCGCACACATACTCAGGACAATAAACAACAGAAGTCAGCCACAGAAACTGTCACCCGCTGCCAAATGTAAGCTCTGCCACAAATCTTTCCTAAAGCGTACTCAAGCTCGGTGTGTGTTGGTAATGTGATTCTCATAAGGTTTGGCTAAAAGGCTTATCTGCTCATCTGTAACTACCTGTTAGTGATTGGTTGTGGAAAGTAATTAAGTACATTTAGTCAAGGATTGTACTAGGTACGATTTTGAGATTGAGAGACTTGAGTATTTTTATTTTCTGCTACTTTCTACTTCTACTAGGGAAATATTCTACTTTTATTTGACTGATATAGTTACTGGTTACTTATCAGATCAATAGCTTGCATAAGAAACATTGTCCCTAGAAATTACATATATATACATGGAAATATTTAAAAAGGAAACCTAATGCCGACCAGACTGCATGAGGAAATGTTAAATAACGTATCTGTCAAATCGCACAAATGTTGAAACTGAACGCATCAGTGGATTGTTCACTCACAACGAACGTACGTTTCCTCGCAATATAATATATACGCTTGTAGTGACTACTGCATTATTAAAGTTCTGTATGGTTGTGTTTAGGCACTGGCAGCACTTACGGTTAGGAAAATATCATGGTCTGGTTTTATACAGAAAAGGTCTGCAGTGAATTGAGACACAATGTGTTTATTAACATTTAACCAAAACCACAATATTTTCCCTAACATTAACCAAAGTGTTTTTGTTTGTCATAAAATGCAATGCAGGGCTAAAGGTTAAACCAATGGCTTGCAACCTTGTTGGCCTGTGACCTCAAACAAAAATGCAGTGTAGTTGGGGTCCCTTCTCATGTTTCAGATATCTGAGTTTAAAGTGTACGCAGTTCTGCCATTCTGTGGAATTTCACAAACGTTCTTTTATTGAACAAACTGAACATTAAACTGAACACAAAAGGCACCAATAAAAAAGAATGATAGTTACATTTTAAAGTTCAGTTTTCTACGGATACTCAACTCCAAACATCCCTGAGTGCAGTATCGCAGTCTTCCATGATGTCTTTATGGTGCTATTTGTGTGAGCGTATGAAACAACAATGGAAAATGAGAATGTAAAGGCATCAGTCAAATATCCTAAAATGTAAATGTATCTCTCCATGAGCAGCCATCTGGCCATGGGAGAGGCCAGAGTTAACACGGGAATCACAGGGCACTCAGTGTGTGTTAAATTGAATTAGTCCAGTGTGAGTCAGGTTGCTGTTCGCCCTCTGTGGGTCTGCGGCCCACTGGGGGGTCCTGGCACTGGCTTAGAGGACAAAGAGCTGCGAGCAGACACACAGAGCAGGACTTCAGTGTTGTGTTCTCTTTCCACTCGGAGGAATGTAACCCACCTCCAGTCTCTACCTCCCTCTCACTTCAGGACATGAGCCCACACACGGGGGTGGCAATTACCCTTTCCCCAGACGTGGATGACCCTGGGTTCTTGACCCAGAAGTCACCATGCTTCATGCCCTTCTCACCCTTTGGTGGGTGGCGCGCGCCGAAAGGAAAAGACAGCCACACCATCAAAAATGGCAGCACTTGTTTAAGGTCACTTCCTACTGGCATGCTGCTGAAAGGTTGCCTGTCAATCATGTGTAATCACATGGAGGCTGGCTGCTCCTGAGGCGAGACAGCTGGGAGCAGGAAAAGCCGATGGCTGCATATGCCCTTCTTCTCCTCAGACACGGCCCCAGACCCCCATAAGCACTGACACACACATCCTGTTCTTGTGTCCACTTTCTTCTAAATGGGAATGCAGACATGGAGGAAAATAGAAAAGTATTGGAAAGCCAGGCCACCTAGGAGTGTAGCCAGACATACAGCACCAGCTGATGAATTTCTTCTATTTTTTTGTAAAAATACAGTTTGGAGCTTCTTCAATCTAGTCAGTGCAAATTAAAAATTGACAGCCTGAAAAGAGGAACTGTTAAAATAGATCTGGTTCTAAAAGATGAAAAGAGCGGCCATCTTCTCACTTCTCCACCTCAAGACAGCTCAAGTACAAAATGGCAGACCAGATGGAAACAGAGCACTTCGGGCACCAACAGATGCTCCCATGAGGCCACTTGGCACCCTCTCACTTATCTACGATAATAAGCCTGATGATAGCAAAGCCAGTCCAACACATGTACGCTACTTCTATATTTTTATAGCGGCCTGCTTCTTCATGTTTGATGTAATGAGATAGCTTTATTGATCCCACAGTGCAGACACCTGATGCTAAGTGGAGAACTTGATCAGCATAAGGGGTCACCACCAAAACCGTTGTCATGACACAAAGAGAGGCGAGGCATAAACAGGAGCTAACTGACTAGATGGTCACTGGTGGCTGACGTCTGGCTGATTGACTGCTTCGCTGGCTAACTGACTGCTCAACTGAGAGAAGGTAATTGTAACACTAGCTGTTTTCATTAGCGTAGCTGCAAACATTTGGGGAAAGTGCTCGCTGCTGACCCAAAGCTTGGCTTTCACAGTGTAATGCCATCCCCACACACACACACACACACACACACAGGTTTCACACTGAGGACTCATAACACAACTATAGGATCTAAGGTCCAGACGGTGACATCACTGACTGCATCAAAACTTTATAACATCACAAGACACAGTCATGCCCTCATCATACATTAAAGTTTCTACAACAGGTTTTCTGTTTAAACTGTTTCACTTTTAATGTATCTTCTTTTACACTACATTTGTTTATATTTGAATGAGATGCATTGCATTTAACATGCTATTAAGGCATGACGCAAATTACATTTTCATTAAATGCTACCATACACCAAACCTTTGATATTATGCATGCTACAGGTAGGATAAGTCTTGTTGATTTGTAAGAAAACTAAATCAGGGATGTTCTTGAGACTACAGAAGCTCCTTCACACTTTAGCAACTAGAGTACTTAATGTAAAAATCTGTACCTCTTTAAAACAACAGTATAAAGGTTTTTGCAATGGCTTAAATTACATTTTCAAGGATATGCTCTCACTTAAATGAAATACTTTTTACCACAGACCTACAAAGTCCCACTGTGAATTTAAAACAGCTACTAAGGGAAGATAAAATATGTCTGGAAAGAGTATTTATACACAGCTCAATAATTCAATATTTACATGGACAATCAATATCATATGTTTAGATATTTGCCAGGACACTGAGTAGAGGAATCGGGCTAGAAAAGAAAAAAAAAATCAACTTATGTACTTACCTTCTCGTTGTATTTGAACTTGACATAAAACCAACTGGACTTGATCATCCTTCTGTCTTGTGTTTCTGACTGACTCAGTGTGCCGAGGTCTGCGTCTCCTCCAAAGACTGATGTTGATTGTGCAGTGCGGTGACACAGAATTGTTTCTGCTACTTTATCCTGCTGGTCTTTGTGCTTGTTCTTTCTCGCTCCGTCTCTGACTGCAAGCCTCTAAGCCTGCTACGGTTTCTTTCACTCCCTCGCCTCCGTGGTGTAGTGTGGTGTGTGCAGTGTGTGTGTGTGTGTGTGTGTGTGTGTGTGTGTGTGTGTGTGTGTGTGTGTGTGTGTGTCTGTGTGTGTGTGTGTGTGGTGTGGTGGGCTTGGAAGGCTGACAGAAGAGCTCCTCAGATGGGCTTCAGCTGTGTTCAGCAGTGGTGGCAGATGTCAGCAGAGGAGAATGTGGGTAAACTCTGAAGACTGAAGCACCAGCCTCCTTTCCCTCTCTCCTTCTTCGAACTATCTCACTATCTATCCTACATGCTCCATCTCTCTCTCTCTCGCTTGCTCCTTTTTTTTTAAATGTTCCCTTTTTTAGCCCTTTGCTCACTCAATGTCTCCCCCCAGTGCTTCCTATTGCCCTCTTTTATGTACCGATATGCTCTTTCACTCTGACCTCGTTTAACCCCCTTTCTGTATCTATTTCAATGTTGCTTTCTCTGCCCTCTGTAAAGTAACACTGTCTGCTTTATTATTTCTACAGACAGCCGCCCCTGATGTTGGTCTGACCCCGAAGGCGCAGCGTTCCCACGAGCCAAATAAACTCTGACGGCTGAACAAATGTGCCTAGAAAATGCTCTGTCAAATGCAGTTATGTCGAGATCAGCCTGGGTACAGCTCAACTCTGCATGATAGCTTCAAATATTGCATAAAAGATTATTGTTACTTTGCTATATGGTATGCCCATTTCCTAAAATGCCAACCATTGGCTCACAATGCAAATTTGCAATTTAATTTTCTAAATGCAATTTAGCTTTTAAATATCTGATCCCGAATTTGAACCAATTTGGTGCATTCTTGGTTTTCTTAAAATACAATTCATTTTAAATATTAAATATTTGTAAAAAAAAAAAAAAAAAAAAAAAAAATGTTACCACAGGGCCCACATTTCCCAAAAATAAATCTATTAAAATTCAATTCCAGACGTTATTAGTGTTTTCTAAGAGCATCTCTACTCTTTCTACTCTACATTTTTCCTTAGAGCACATAAACTTGTATTAATGGGGGCAGTGCACCAAGCTAGAAAAGCAACTTTTTTATATTATCAGCCTATATAAAGTTGATACTGCGAACATGTTAGCAAACAGTGGCTACACATCAAGCACACAGAGCAACTTTGTCTGTCTGCTGTCTGGTGCTGAGCAGGTTGTGTCCAGTGAGTTTATCTGTTTGTTTTTCACTAGTCTGGATCAACAGAAGTACATTTCCAGGATAATTGCCTGACATCCGGAGCGCGAGTCCCTCACCTTCCGCTCTCGGTGTGTTGCCGTTCTCAAACTCCGTTTGCTTCGGGAAACAACAACAAATTTTGAGCTAGCAAGCTAAATGCTGAAAATTGCAAGTTTTGAACAAAAAATGCAACAAGGCAGGCCTGCTTGGTTCTTTTGTGGAATGATTGTAAAGATTTAACTGGGAGGTTTTGGGACTGATTGGTGGGATTGTTGTGGACCAAAGTAAACATGGTGATACACTGGTAAGAGCAAATTAGGTTTAACCATGTATCAGCTAATTTAAATCGCTCACATTACTGTATTGTGTGAACAGTTAACTTCATTTAATATTGTATGTGGCATTTTATTTTTGCAGGGTGCAAATGTTCTACCAAAACAAGTTCTTTCCTGAAACTATTCAACAGAGCCACCGCCGCTGCGTCTGGAGCTTAGCACCGCCCCAGACGATTGTAATTGGTTTAAAGAAATGCAAACAAGCCAGTGTTTTTTCTCCTATCCCAGAATGCATCTGTGGTGCAGCCAGACCTTACTCCACAGCGCTGTGGAGTAAGGCAATGCGGCAATGCAAGACTAGTTGTTCACTGAAAACAGTCATCTGTCACGTGACATAACCAAACAGTCAGAGCTTCCAGCTTGCTGTGCTTTAAGAATTACTAAATAAATAACATATCACTGACTGGGTGAAAGTTTGTTTAAGAAATTAAACTTAGAAACTTTTGAACTTGTGTACTTAGATTCATCTACCTTTTGAGGCAGATGTTGAAATGAACCATAAATTAGGCCTTAAATCAAGTGCTGATGCTTCACATATGCTTCCTGCCATCAACAATCAATGCAGGTGATGTTATCCTGCCATTGAATTAAGATTCAAAAACAAAAAAGATTCAGCAACAGGAAATATCAAAAAGACAGCCAACCTACAAAAACATTAGAATTAAAGCAAGAATTTACTGAAGTCAGAAAAGCTCACATTGTCTCACAGTGCCATTTTGGCCTGATGAGATCAGTACAGTATTAGAGATTATATAACACACCGTAGTACTGGCATTATGTTTTGAAAGCAGCCTATTCCAGGATTACAGTCGCAGGCTTTCAGCAGGGGGAAGCAAACTGACACTGAACTCGACTGGAGCTTTAAAAAGCCTTTGCCTACTGTAAAGGCTTAAGGACTAAAAAGGCCACAGCCAGAGCAGAGACTGGGCCACCCAGCCAATGTTTACATTCTGCCACTCCCATACACACAACACCGCTGTGTATATAATCATGTCACCTTTGACTATTGCTTGAGATGTCTGCCAGCTAGATTGGGCTCCTGTATCCCACAGGATTTAGCCAAATTTGGCAGCCCCCGAGTTACACTAAGGCAACCCCTTTATCACAGGACAGCAGTGGGCTATAAACAAAAGCAATCAGACTCAGCAGTGTCAATAGCTGTGTTAGCATCCATGGAAACATAACCTCCCATGGCAAGACCTTTGCACCCAACGCTTTGTGCCAGCGCAGGACAAAAGGCTGGCAGAACCCATTATTATTGTGGGACAACAGGGAAAGCGAACATTTTTGTTTGACTGCATCTCTTACACAAGTCATGCTTATAAAAGTGGGACTTAACCAACGGATTGTTTGCTATCTGTAAAATAAGACCTGGGGAAAACTGTTTGGGTGGCAAGACATATATGTGACAGACAACATGTATATAAGAGACAGGTGTTGTAAAAATGGAGAAATCCCTGCCACAAATCTATGCAAAATAAGGCTGTCCATGATGTTAGCTGACTACTGTTAAAAGGCTTTCTTAAGGTCAATGATATATCTATTCTATTTGGAGAATCTGTAACATGAAAATGTGTTTATCTGGTATTATTCCCTTGAGCAGACTAATAAAATATTCCTGACAAGAAGACATTTAAAAAGTAAGCTACTACAAAGGCCATGCATGCCCCTATATCAAAGCCAAATGCAGCAGTGTAGAACATTGTTACCAAAATCTGAAACAAGTTTTATCCAAAGTAACAAAACAACCATGAAAACTAAACATGAAAACATGAGGAGGTTACCTTGTCAAAGTTACAGATTTGTCTTTTGGAAAAGGGAAATTATTTGCCAGAATGACTTAGAAAGAAATGACAACAAATGTGGTTTTTATATGTGTTCGTAGGCAAAGTTAGCATGTCAATGACAACAAGCAGGGTTATGCATAAATGCGTTAAAAAGATGCACGAACACGTTAAAAAGAAAGGAACAGGAACGTTAGCATCGTTCAATCTCGCGACAGCGTGTCTTGCGGCACCCGAGGATTTACGGCATGGCGGTGTTATGCCGAAGACCGTTTCCCTGTCGATATGTGTTTCCCCCTACCTAAATCTAAACCAAACCCTAACCGCAGAGGGGGGAGCTACGGGAAACATTTTAACAGGAAGGAAACTATTCTACCGGGGGAACCAGACCAGGCCAAACACCAGCCACATCGGCACCAAATTTAAAAACAACACATCTAGTACCTGAAGAAGCTTCGGACCACTCTCTGAGTAGCTTAATTTAAAAAAAAAAAATATGTAAGAAATCAATGTAAATTAATTTTTGGGGACTGTAAACTTAGTTTTTAAATAATGAGCTATGCCTTTAACTAGTTCATTTTAATCTGTGTAAACTCAACTTTAAACTAGCTCTTGTTAAGTGTAAACTTGCACAACACAGATGAGGTGACATGTATTACTACATAATTACAACTACATTTGCTGTTGATGGCCGAGTGAGGGAAACTAATAATTTTTAGAATTGACACAGGCTGTTGTGAAGTAGAGAACAGAGAGAGAAGCCTTATTTGCAGCCCACCAGATGAACATGATGAACTGACTATTTTTGTCTTCCCTACCCAGGCATCTTTAGCCCTTCTCTTTACCTCTTAGCATCCTTTCACTTTGGATTCTCTTTTCAGAGGCCAGCAGTAAAGTCTTGTCAGGAAAGCTCATCTTCAGCGGTTGGTCTAATCAAAAGAAAAACAAACAGCAGGTTTCCCAGACTTGGAGTTGCTAGGGGCCGGGTAGGTGTTGGTATGTGGGCTGCTTTATATCGTTTGCTCCACTCCTGTTTTCTCCCTCTCACTCTTCTTCTTTCTCTCGTCTTCTCACTTTCCACTCTCCTCATGTCACCCACGGGGAGTCTGTAGTGCTGTAATGCTAAGTGACAGCCTGCCTGCCTGCTCACTTCCCACACACTTGCCTACGCTTGGCCAAGTCCCGTATGGCCATCGCTGTGCCCGGATAACAGAGCTGCAAGAGCTCAGAGAGAAACAAGAAGCTCAGGGTATCTTTCCACACCGTTGTGTAGTTAGACACAACAAGGCTGAAAAGATGAAGTCATTGCTCTGGTGATAATGTGTTAAGGACTATAATGCACACTTGCTGGAGATTATAGAGTTATGTTGAGATCCTTTTGGATCTCTAGTTAAACAATAGCGTGCAAAAGATCATATCAAAACAATTAACTTCAGGGGCAGCAGAGTGGAATAACAGGAGGTTAAGGAGCATTGTTTCTGCATGGCTTTATCAGCAGGCAGGAGGGGCCAAGGAGGAAGAAATGGGTTTTCATGCTCGAATTTTGGGATAACTATTTAACACAATGATATGTCTCAAAGATGCGTGTGGTTTGATGATATGTTTCCTTTTGATTTCCCCCTTGTTGAATCACTTCTTCCCACAGGGCCAAACATGGAAGCAGCTTTAGAAGCCTACAGAGGCCCTGGAGCTGCCTGCCTGCACATGTTTCTCCTGGGGGTTAACACACAAGTGTGTGTGTGTGTGTGTGTGTGTGTGTGTGTGTGTGTGTGTGTGTGTGTGTGTGTGTGTGTGTACTTGACATTGGTGGCTGTAAATGCTCATCCAAGTGTGTCCTTGTGCATGACACATGTAGGCATGTGAAACAGAGTACATTTCTATTTGTTTGTCTGGGTTCTAGCGAGCAGTAGACTGACTCATCTCCCCCTCTCTATCCCAGCTACAGCAGCCCAGATGTTCAACCCTCCCAGGGCTACAAAGCCTCAGCCCTGCTCCATATTTGCATTAAACTTGCTGGCACAAAAAAGAGTGAGTATGAAGGAGAAAACAGCGAGCCCTCCTGCAAAAACTTCCTATCCACTTCCTTAAATGCTCTCAGAGGTTGCTTTCATCTTTAGGCTCCTGGGGGCTAACACAGCTCTATACTGTTAAATGCAACACGGGCGTCTAACAAAATCAAATGTAAGGTTAGAGAAGAGACAAAAGGAAAGGCTAGGGGAGAGAAGGTAGAGCAATATATCTTTGTGTGTCAGACCCCGGTTAGCCTCTACCTAGAGTAAGAATGGTTAGTGAGGGAGGGAAAAAGTTACAACAACTGATTTGGTCTGCTCTGTAATACTGCTGCACGCAACGAGAAGCAGTGGCCCGACATGGCACGACACAGTGCACGTTTCCTCTCTTCCTGTCCGCGGGCTGTATTGGCCAGCAACACAAAAGGCCATTTCCTACTCTCCACACACACAGATATTAGAGTTGAAGCTGATTCTTTCTGATGGCCAGATAATACAGGCCCGAGTCCCATCTCGGCCACAGCCAGGAAATCACGTTAGCATCCTCATCCTGCTAATACTGGGGATTATGGCACCAGGTTGCCTCAGCACAAATGACAACTGCTGTAAAGCAGTGAGTCTACTTACAAGTATTATATATACTTATACAGTATATATTATATTAAGGTCCATGAGGTGCAGTACTAACCCGAGTTTCCTCTTTTGGGAGGGCTGCGAGCTGACTGGCAAAAGATGAAATGTACAGCAGCGTTGTAGTCGAGTCACCAACTGTCGAGTCAGAGTCGAGTCTCGAGTCCCTGGTGTTCGAGTCCGAGTCACCAAAGAAGATTCCGAGTCGAGTTTGAGTCTGAGTCGAATCTCGAGTCTCCAGCGTTCGAGTCCAAGTCGAGTCATCAAGGTTGAGTCTGTGTTGAATTCCAAGACTGCCTACATTTCTCCACTCTGGCACCTTTAAAGAGCTGATATAATAATAAAAGAGTGGGTGTACATTAAACAAAAATGACACCACTGTTAAGATTGCAAAGGGAATTTCTTTACTAACCTTTTTCTAAACACATTTAGCGGTGCTCTTTCCAGCATTGGATGTCAAATCCGTGTAGGCGAACTTCACGACACGGGGCGCATCTCTCTGCATTTTCCAAATGTGAACATGTAGTAGGGAGCCCGCAAATCATGCATTACAGTTGCATATATCAATATCAATTCCTTTGTTACGAGAGTAGTGAAAGTAAGAGCCGAGAATGCAGCGTTAAGTGAGTGACATCAGTGAGTGTGTTGTCAAGCAAGGAGAGCGAGCGGTAGCGGTGTCCGGCTGAGAAGCGTATGTGTGGCTGTGAGGAAAAAGCAAGAGAGAAAAAAGAGATCCCAAAGACGATGTAAAGTGAGTTAACAGTTAACAATGAACAAGAAGCTTCTCAAGACATGGTGGCTTCATCTTTTGTTAATACTGTCGGTAAAGTAAAGGGTGTTACCCCCAAAAGAACATCAGCCCTGGATGGAACGTCTCCCCAGCTGCTTCCAGGCCGGTCTTGGAGCACAAAACAGGAAAAGTCTAACATCTTACATCAAATTTTTATAACCTATTTAGTCAGAAACTTCATCCAACGAGTCCTTTTTCATGAATGCTCAAGTCCAATTTTAAATATCCGAGTCCAAGTACAAGTCATCAGTCCGCGAGTCCAAGTCAAGTCACGAGTCCAGAGAATAGAGTCTCGATCTGGACTTGAGTCCACAGAATAGAGACTCGAGTCGGACTCGAGTCCAGGACTTGAGTGCTCCATCACTGATGTGCAGTATATGTTTTTTACGTGTGTAGTGTGATT
The DNA here is from genome assembly GCF_008315115.2 of Sander lucioperca. Taxonomy (NCBI): domain Eukaryota; kingdom Metazoa; phylum Chordata; class Actinopteri; order Perciformes; family Percidae; genus Sander; species Sander lucioperca. The sequence continues at coordinate 5,515,746 of NC_050185.1, forward strand.
TAATAAGAACTTAAAGATTAAATACTCCACTTTATGGTTTAACAAGGGGAATAATTGATTATGTGTGCATACTAGTGATGTAATGCCTCTTAAATACCAGCTGCAAAACCAAGTGAGCAAAATCTAACAATGTCAACAAGAAAAAATATGATGGTGGAGGAAAGAAAGGCTGAAAAGAAACGTTGTTTCATACATGTTTCGCCACCAGTTGTTGCATTTAACAATGTAAATGTAGTTTTTCTAAGCAACTGTGGCCCAAATTATTATTATTATTATTATTATAATTAGTTCACAATGTGTTCACTATAATCGTCGGGCCAATGACCCCTGCCAGGCCAGAAACATCTTATTTACAATGCCAAAAACAACACCAAATTCCATACAGTGTTTTCCCTATACATGTATTCATTCTGCAGCGGCGCACCGTTGTGAGTCCATGAACGAGCCATGTGTTGTCTATGGTTATTTTCTTTTTAAGTGCTGTGCAGGGGATCTCATTTATGCCGATGTAAAGAGTGGTTCATGTGGATTTAAAAGTGTGGCAGTCATGCTGGGTATCGTTTGGGTTTTTTCCAATACCGCTGGCCTTATGGTCAAATTTAAATGATTTATTTAAAATGTAATAACACCAATCAATTGCTGTTAAACGACAAAAAGAAGAACCACTAGATGGCAGAGGGGAACTTTACAACAACACTGAATGCACCATGAGCTTGCGAGGTGCAATTGAATACACCATTAAGTCCCATCTGTGTTGTTTTTCTGACAGCGGCAGTGGCCATGGGGCAGTTAGTCCACTCTGTGTCTTTAACTGCAGACTGTTGGACGTCCCGGTGATGGAAGCTTTCCAGTAAAATACCCCGTTTAGCTGTCAGCATTTTAACCATGTGTAAGCCAGCTACTAGCTAACGTAGGCTAACTAAAGTGTAGGGTTAACCAGCGTCAGCACCAGAGAGCAGCGTAGGCATTTAAGTGGCACCAAGAGGAGGCAGAGAAATCTGCGTTGTCATTCGGTCTGGTAGATACTGGTCGTTTAGGAACCAGTGCCAATATTCGGTACCCAACCCTATGTGGCGGTAGCACGCCCCCCTCCCCCTAGTCAGTAGGATCCCTCTCCCTTAGAAGCCAGGAAAATCTGTATAACATTTTATGGCAATCCATCCAATAGTCGTCGAGACTGACATTGCTTTTCATAAAGCCATGCCACTAGCATCACTCAAAACTGCCTGCTATTCTGCAAAGAACAAAGGCAGACGCCAGACAGAGATCACAGAGTGGATGAAGGAATCCTTGCTTGTGTGATTTATAACTGTTAATTAAAAGCTCCCTACAGCCAACCAAAGGAACATCACGGTCACATAAGGACGCTGCCGGTGCATTGTCATACTTTGAAGCATTGTTGCTCAATGCTTTACATAGTAAGGAGCTTGTAAGACGTTTTGTATAAACTAAATACTTATAAGAGCTAAGTGCCAGGATGTAGTGTGTTTACAAGAAACCATGACCTTGTAAAAGCCTAGAGAGATAACTAGGCTGGATACCAGCAGGCAAAAACACACTGTGCGCACGCACGCGCACGCGCACACACACACACACACACACACACACACACACAGTCTGTCTGAGTGCAGCGCCAGGATTTCATTTGGAATTAATTTCCAAACACAAGTCAGCAGGCGATTTGGACAGGGGTCTGGTTGAAGAGGGTAAAAAAACTAGGCTCCAGAAAGAAATACACAAGAGAAATAGGAGGGGAAATGATTCCATGTTCCAATGACTTTCAGATGTATGAGCCAATACCAGCTCCATGATGTTTCAGTTCACCTCCACCCTGCCTGAACGCCTTCGCACGAATTCACCCTCTCCTCTCAGACCCAGCTGTCCCAGCATCGGTTGGTGGACGGATCAGATGAGAGCAGGAAACAGAGATAAACACAGATTAATTGCTCACAGACAGGAGAGACTTAGGACAGGGTGAGTGGGTGGGTGGGTGCGGGGAGTGGTTGTGAGTTGTAAGGCAAAAGTTCAAAAACAGGATGGCTGGAAGTGGGGTAGGAGCTGGGCTGCTGCTGGGTTGGCTGATTGCTAGCCAGGGCCCTGAAATATTCTACATGTGCACCCTGGACGACAACACTTCCGAATGGGGGAGTTTGAAAGGAGGAAAAACTGAGATGAATATCTCAGAGTGAGTCAAGAGAAAATAAGTGAAGGAACCTGCTGGCAGCCAGAGAAAGAAAGTTGTTAAATCACAACATGGATTTCACATCCATAGCATCTTTCTAGTGTTCACTTCAGAACCCGCACAAGATAAGAAAGTAGCTCTACAAGGGACTGTTAGAATAGTCGTGAATGCCATAAAAAAGACAATGAATCCATTGGTGGGAGAAAACAATCTCTTTTAACATCAGAACACTTACATTAAATTTTAAGCAGATTCTTCGTTGGTTTTGTTACGTATTGATCAGTTTAGAAGGTTAACTATCTGATATGAAGAAACACGTAAGGCTCTACGCTTACATTTAGGGGCACAGGCAATACTTTAGGGGCACAGTTACCTTTATAAAGAAATAACATCAGTCAATTGTTTTTTAACATTAAACATTTCGTACCAGTGTTGTATCACAGTGAGTCTGATGGAGTTTTGACTGTCACCAGAAGCACACGTATGGCCACTGTGTGGGTACCTGTGTTATAGCTGGGCAAGCGGCTCCACTATGAGAGTCTCTCTGGTGTGTGTGTGTGTGTGTGTGTGTGTGTGTGTGTGTGTGTGTGTGTGTGTGTGTCAGCACATAGCCTTAGCCCTGCTGTCATTGCGGTTAACGTTACTGGCGCAAGCTTTATACTGCTTATGAGGTAATCCTTTAGCAACGAAGCATTCCAGAGTACTATTCTTACATGGGTGCCTGAATACACACATTGACAGACACTTGTTCCAGCTTCATTCTTCTACAACAAACTCTGGTGGACTGGGAGTATAAACTAAGCCACATGTGTACAACAGTCTAGTGTGTTGAGGCAGCTGTGACAAGCTGAGTGGCGACAGGACATGGAAAGTGGACTCACTCAGGTCAGTTATAGCTCAAACACTAGACATGTCCTCATGTAATACTCATTTACATCACTGAGGGGGAAGAAAATCCAATGTGCTCTTGAAACTTTTACAATGTATGTGATAAAGGCTGTAAAACAGTATCTCCAGAGTGTAATCTGCCATTATAAATGGCCTTCAGTAACTCTATGACATTACATTATACTCAACCAGAACATGACCCACCTCTGTTAATCCTCACCTGATGTGTGTGTGTGTGTGTGTGTGTGTGTGTGTGTGTGTGTGTGTGTGTGTGTGTGTGTGTGTGTGTGTGTGTGTGTCCTTATGTGTCTCTTGAAGCCAGCCACAAATAGAGGGGATTAAGCACTAGCTGCTGAACAAATCTACTGGAGCAAAGAACAAAAAATAAAAATGCAATATCGTAATTACAAGATTGAGTGGGTGGGATAAGTAATGAACAAGCTAACAATCCCAGAGAGAGATTTCTCTCTACCCAGAGTGCCCTTCTGCATTGTAAACTCCAACTGGGCTTTTGACTTCATCATGGTTGAGAAAGCTCTTGCATAGGGGTCTTTTATTTAGCAATTACTTAATTTAATGATAAAGACAATGACTAATGCTGTGCACTGGCGGTGGTTTTTACATCACGGCTGCTATTCTCAATCAGACCTTCTTAATTCATAGGGGTGTCACAATTTCGATTAAATTAAATATCGAATGGAATTAGCTATCAATTTCGACTATTAAAATCATAAGCAGGATTGGCGATTTCCACAGTATTGTTTCTCCCTCCAACCTCACCTACTTGCGCACATCAGAAGAAGAAAAAAACAGACAGCTTAACTTACCAGCTGGTAGCATACAGCTAAAGACAACGGGTGACTTTAGCTTACCAGTAGCCTGCAGCTTGACTTTTTCAGTCAGAGAGGATAGAGAGACTAGAAACAGAACTAGAAAATCCTCCTGCTTCCCTGAAGTCCGGGGGTGGCAACATTTTGCCTTCACAGTAAGTTATGTAAACAAACAACAAAGGTAAAGCATGTGGGCTCCGATAGGACTTAATGGTGCATTCAGTTGCACCTCGTAAACTAGAGGTGCATTAAATTGCGCCTCATAAACTCTGAGAAACTCAAACTGTTGTTGCAAAGCAACCTTCTGTTATCTAGTGGCTCTTATTGTGGCAATTGTGACCTTAAAATCGAAAGACAATTAGTTTAGTTTAGTGAATGGTGGATTTAGAGAATTGTGACACTGCTTATTAATTCACATTAGCAAGCTGAAATAATGCTGCCACTGCAAATATCTCTTACTTTATTTCATGTCTAAATACTCAGTTAAGGAAACATAATGAGTTCTAGCTTACTGCCCTGACAGTTGCACTCCTGGACTCTGTCTCGTATTCTCATAATAAAGGGGGGTGAGGGGAGATACATATATCATTAAATGGTGGGAATTTTGCACCTATCAGTAAAATGAACACTGGTAAGCACTGCATTTGCTTGATGCAGGAAATCTGTTGGATTTCTTTGCCACGCAAACACTAAAAAAATGATTAAGCAAGGCTCAAGCATTCCAAATTCCAAAACTTTACACTGGCATAAGACTGTACTTAGGCACAGCAGAGCATTGAGCTAAATGTTCACCAAGCTAACATGCTAACTATATACAATGCTAACATGCTAAAGTCTAGCAGGTATACTGTTTACCATGTTCACTTTCTTAGTTTAGCGTGTTTGCATGCTGACATTCTTGAATTATCCCTAAAGTGCAGTTCAGACTGAACTGGTTAAAACTCATTTAGAACAGGTTTAGGCTGAGACAGCGAACCTGCTTGAGGGTGATACCAGAGATTGAGAAGGGAGAGAGGTGGAAATATTGTCTTTGCAACATAATAATTAATGTTACAATTGGTGTGAGATAGCACCTTCCAATTTTCTCTAACCAATGTAACCATGTCCCTTATTTGTCGCAATTACAACATATAATGCTAATTTGACAACGGTGTAATGAATAAATGTGTACATGTATAACCTTTAAAGGTCACAATGTCTATTTGCCCTTCACCAATTTTGCCATACTTGCCATGTAAGGATGGGAAATTAAATTCATTTTGTGGACCTCTCATTGTGTCTTTATTTCCCATGACAAGAGTATGGAGAGGATGCCTGCTTACTCTGCTGCCCATTACCAAAATCCACACAGGGGCTCTTATGTGTGAGTGGCTCCATTAAAAACTTTGAAACATGCCTGAAAAATAGACTGCATCCCATTAGGATCCCTCCTTAGCAACAGCCATTACTGTGCATTGGTGGTTGGGCCAGGGAGGGGTGGAGAGTACAAATTATTGATCGTAACCTGTGAACTACATATGTAGCATTGACAGGGGAAATGCATCGGGGAGGGGGGGGATATGCCACTCACAGGGCTGGCTCTTACATCGCTCACTTCCAGAAAACAACAAAACATCACAACATGCACACACAAACACATTCTGTACATGTGTGCTCTGCATTCTCCCTGACACACATTACACCCTCCCCGCTGCTTGACTTGTTTCTCTCCACCATTTCTTCAGACAGTCTTGTGTGTAAGTGTATTGTATAGCTGGAGGCAAGTCAGAGAAGCAGCAGATGCAGCGTAAAGGCTTCAAAGCAGCCATCTCCACCACAGCTCTTAGCGGGTCAACTCAAAGAGATAGCAGTGAGCCAAAACCACTTGAATCAAAGTTAACGGAGCAGCACAGCTTGGAAAGGCAGGGCTATCAAAGTGATGTAAAGCACAGTTAATGGGAATAAAGGTAGATCCTATTAGAACTGCCATATTGATCTGTGTGAACCTAACCTTCTGTTTAAAGGCGAATCTGTATTTGAAAAATAATGGTGGTTGCTCTTAACCTTAATCCTTCAAAAGGCTTAGTGAGGACTGTGTATTATTTTATTGCATCACATTGTATCATGGTTAAAGCACAGAGAAGAGCTTTAGACCACACTGGATCTCTTTACACTGTATTCACACATGAACTGCATGTTTTGGTAAATGCATCTCACTCAGACATTAGAGGTACTACTGTAGGCAGCAGAATTATAATGCAAGATCAATGAAATATAATGACAGTTTACTATAAGTTGGGAAGTTCAACTGATATTAGGGCTGGGCGATACAGTATGGCTCAGACATCCTCTCTGTAATTTTAGGCTGAATGGTGAAACACAATATATATCTCGGTATGTTCTACTAAGTGGGCACATGTGAGTCATGTCACAAGCACTTTTATTTAAAAATCAAATAAAATGCAATGACAGGGTTCCCTTCCCTGTTTGAAAATCTATAGCTGCAAAAAATCTAAATAAAAATGATCTAAAATAAATAGCCTATATTAAATAAAAACAGGCCTGTCTCTGAGAATGCTCCTTCAGTTGTGTTTTTTTTATTTTTAATAATCATTTTTTTTATTTTTTATTATTTTTTTACTTAACATTGAACCCTACTCTGTTCATATACAGCTTGGGTGTTAATTCCTTCTCTGCACATCCACCATCTCTCTCACACAGCAGGCTACACACTGAGCTATTCCCCAAAGGAGCTACGCTACTCTTATAACACGGGTCATCATTCTCCACCCAGTCATGTTTTTCTCCAAGATGCAATGAATGTTATTTTGCGTTTTACTTGTATTTTGTTTTAGGATTGAGCACCATTTCATCTGTAAATAAGCCTGTCTTTGCGCTGAGAACAGTACAGTCAGTAGAGCAGACACACACCGCTTATTCACTTTTTCAAGCACTGGCCTGATCGGACAACTGGCTGATTTAATAAACTTGTACCATGTATCTTTATACTGGCACTGGGGCATCGGACATTCATTATTGTTAAAACATTTTGTGAGCGAGTGAGCCGATGAGAGAGATGCAAACACTGGCACAGGTTTACGGGAGAAATGGGTAATGTAACGCAACATCAGGAATATCGATATCATTTAAAAAGTTGATACACCACCCAGCCTAATTGACATTACACAATACGTAAGCACATTCTGAAATGATTTGCACAGTTCAGCATAAGTCTTCATGCAGCTTTTATTTATATGTGTCACATTTTGTTAAATCATGCCATATTTTACAATTCACTTCAGTTTATTCAAACATTTTCCTTAAATTGTGAAATTGAAAATTCAAATTTAACTGACTGGGAATGTGGTAATTTAATATTCTGTCTAGTCTGTTGACTAAGTAGAATCATATGACAATATAATTTCACAAAATTGCCAAATGAATTACTCTTTTTTATAATATTCAAAAAACAAATATAGATAATTGAATACTATTTGTTTAACACCCATTCAAGGCCTAAATTCTATATTTCACTGATAATTTAACTTTTTTTAAATTCTGTTTTTAAAGCATTTTAACTTGTACACTCTTTTTTTCTCTCTTGTATTAATTTGTTTATTAGTTTATAATATTGTGGACAGTCCCCCTTAATTAACTGTACTGTAAAGGGAGCAGCGTTAGCCTCTACGGCTAGTTTCTAGCTGTAGTCCCCATGTGTTATTTTAATTCATGTTTTTATCTTGTGTTTGCCCAGACAATTCAAGTGATTGCTTAATTGGTTTGTTCCTCTCTAAGTCCTCTCTACAACTGTGTGCCTAAAAATTAAATATTAACTAAAAATAACATCAATTGCTGAGTTTTCCATAATATCTTGTCAATAACCTCTGCAGGGATAATGTTCTGCAAACAGTGGCTCTATGCAGGAATGATACAGTATTCTGATACAGTGAACTGAAAGGAGCTGAGAGGCCAGCAAACAATGAAGCTTCTGCATATTTCATTTATAAACTCCATACTGTGCAAAGTGGATCTAAATAAATAAATAGATAAAATATAGCCCTTTAAAGAAAGTAAGTCATTACTGAAATCCTTTTTCTGACGTTAAAAAATGTGACAGATCTTAATGACATATTTTTGAAGATGTGAAGCATCTGCTCTGACCCTGTACATACGTGTTGATACCACACTGCGTGTCAACAATAACATTTCTGACGACAATCAAAAGAATTTAGTTTTCTGCTGCAACATTTTTTGCTCATTATACACAGTTAGCGCTGAAGTGTGACATTCAGACACGAGATATCTGCTTTACACAGAAGAGACAGCCTCGGCTACACACATACAGTACACATGGTGCTTCAGCCTTCTACACTAACAAGGCTGTGTCCCTGCAAGTTGATCTCTGCAGAATGGCATATTTTTGCTGGAGAAATGACTGCTATGTGGAGGGAGCCCTGCATGCTTCCAATGTGCCACTGTATAATAAGCTCTGGTTATTTTAGCTTCATTATCGCCAACCAGTTCCCGTGCATCATAGAACATTACAGAAAATTGACTCTGAGATAGACAGTAATAAGAGAGTAAGAGAGACAGGGACTGTGTGTGTGTGTGTGTGTGTGTGTGTGTGTGTGTGTGAGAGAGACTATCAGCATGCGTGTGCCACTGTGTCTACATTAAATGAAGCACACGGAAAACCCATAGGGGGAAAACCCAGAGGTGTGTACCTTAATAAAAATGCTACTTTGATCTGGGCATGGCCTTTAAACATTTACCATTTGTGGGTAATGTTTCATTTGTAAAAATTGATCTACATGCCTCTACAAGTGTCTCTTTCTGCCCCTTTCTACATTATAGCTACTTAACATTGAATCAGTCACATTGCCTTTGACCTGTGGAACTGGACAAAGCTCAACCTTGCTGCAAGATTTTAAGAAACCACAGTCTGAGCAGCAGCCGGAAAAAAAGAGCACATCTAAAATGATATCATATAGATAAAAGGGGTTCAAAGCAATATCCTTAGCTAGCAGCAGAGGGTGCCAGCACACCACAAAGGTACCCCAGCATGCTACACAACTTCAGTCCAGTTTACTCCTCGAAATATACCAGAGAGAGAGAGAGAGAGAGAGAGAGAGAGAGAGAGAGAGAGAGAGACTGGATCTATTGTTGGAGTACCATCGCTCGCTTTTTCTTTCCTGCTCAGGATTATTTCATCTTTCATGGCAGCCACTGAGGGCCATGTTTGGGAGGGGACATGGTCTAGACACGCTGTGTTTATTCCAGGAAACCATATAATGGCGTTTCACGTGGAAACTTAATATCATAAACTCAAGCTCGCTGACAAAGCATTCTAGGCAAGATGAAACTTTACCTGAGGGTAATTGAGGTGGCTTCTACATTAAAAGAAAGTTAAATGAAATGTGTCTGAGCTTAGAGTGTACGGACTATCAGCTTAGGTATGCATGCGGCACAATTATTTCAAGAGCATTACACTGTACTTTACAGAGAAGTGACATATACATATATATGAGTATACACAGAGGCAAATAGATGCCTTTGTCAAATCTTTGTTCAAGCAGAGATTTGGAGCGCTCTTAGATATATAGATGTTTTCAGGAAGATTTAACGTTTCTCCTCCCCTTGCCCGTGGCAGACGATGCCCAGAGTCTGGGTGAATCACAGATGGCTATTTCTCTCTCCCTGCCCTGGGGCGACAGGAAAACCAGGCTGAGACTGCCACCTCCTCAGCCCGCGGTGGCAAAGAGCTGGCACTGTCAAGAGAACAGGGCAAGGAAAGAGGAGGATGGAGTCTGGCCTTCCCTGTGAGATTCCTTGGAGAAACCGTCTCCATCTGCTCATCTGGGCCAAATCTGACAGTGAACAGTTTTCACTATTTCCTTTTGCACTCTACTGTATGTAAATATGAGTATGCACCAGGGATACAGCCTGTGTTTTTGCTCACAGGATACAGAATAGTGTCACATTTGCATATAGTGTGTGTACAACACTTAGCCATCACCACATTCACGTATGCACTGAACATCAGAAATTTGGCAGTGTGAGGCTTTTTTCTCTTTCTGAAGCACATCCAGTTTTTCTGACAGTACATTGTAACTTTCACCTGGAGCTCTATTCCTTCCTGTCCACTGGCCTGTAAGGTGAGAGGATCAATACCTCTTTTTTTGCCCTGGATCTCTGCCCATGTGCCAGGTTAGGAGGAGTTTCCAAACAGGTCCGGTCAAGATGGAGGCTTCGCTCAAAGAAAGAGCAGTAGAGGCAGTGGAGGCTGAGCTCAAGGTCAAAGGACAATAAGTGTTATCCCCTTCCCACTTGAGATCCGTCTAGATTCAAGTGGAGGTGCAGCACTGAGTTTACAGAACATGTAATGAGCTGTGAAAAAAATTGAATAATCGGAACTTGCTGCAGGGTGTTTGCATTTTGAGCGCATGTAATGCATTGAAATGGAAAGAATGCGTCCTGATGTTATCGGCCAGATGTCAGGCTCTCATATCTGGCTCAACTCTCCGCATCCTAACAGCTTGTTCAGTCCCACCATGAAATTGGAACAGTAGAACAGGCTCTGGTCTTTTTGTCCGTCTTTTCTTTTTACCATGCTGCTGTTGCCATGGTTCCATGGTCACACTCAAGAGGGAAACACAGAGCAGTTTGTCAATATGTCAAGATCAGACTACATTCCTCTGTAGATACGTAAATGTCAATTCTCAAACTCATCTTCGTGCTTTATTGAGCACAACTGAAGTGATAAAATAAAATGTTAAAAGGTCTGCAATTGTGAAACTTAGACATTACCTGTGATGTTTTACACATCAGCAATCCTCTTCACATAATCAGAACAAGACATTTACATATAATTTATTCTATAATTTACTTTGCAAGTCCAGTGAGAGCTAAGAGATTTTTCCCGAATGCACCATATACACCTGAATATCTGATTACATGATAGAGTAACCTGGTTTACAATAAACCCGAGCCTATTGTAAACTTATTGTTTATTAAGTTATTATTGTAAACTAACTTTATTGCTGTCTGGAGTAGTTACGCTTCTTTGTTGCGTCCAATCATGTTAATTTCTGATGGTTTTGATGATGGTTTTGCAAGTATCAAGTTTGTGGTGTTAAAACTTCCAGGCTTAGTTCTGCCCGTCTAAACACTCACATTGCACACTTGTTTTCCAAGACATGTTTCTATTTACATAAGGTCACAGAGAGATTGGCTATGTATTTATATGGTGTTTCAGGGTCAACAGCTTGTCAACAGTTAGACTGCAAACTGTGTTTTCCTTATACTCAATCTAGAGTTTTGGCTAGCATTGAGCCAATACTAATATTGTGTACAAGATACATCTCTAGCACAAGCCCTCTGTTTTCCGATGCAAACTTTATTTGTTGTATTATGTTTGCTATTCCCAGCTATTGCTCCAGACTTGATAGCTCAATTTAAAGTGGAGGCTGTTAGTGGAATGAGTGAACCAGGATGCTCTCTTCTGAAGATGTTTGCTTTTCTCTCCACCTTTATTTATTCATTTATAAGATGTGTGTGTATGCATGCATGTCTCAGAGGGAGTTAACACTACTCAGGCTATATGATGGAAAATAAACCTGAACCTGTAATCTGAAAACACTCGGAGGATCCTGTCCTGATTTAACTAAAGACTTAAAGTTATTTGCATGTACTGTCGATGTGACAAAAACTTGGAGTGTGTCTCAATTTGGATACTTCCATGAATACACTGACATGTAGCACACTATGTACTCACTTGTGTAGTGCATAAATTATGACAGGGTAGTGTTGTCTCAAATCACGCGTGGTCATAATGACTCCAGAAATGACTCCTCTTCTTCTTCTTTTTCTGTTTAATGGTAAATTGCAGCCGGGCGGAGCATTAAACCACGTATTGTCATTCACCAAAACATAACCCGGCTTGTTTTCTCACAAACTGGCGGCAGTATAATGGTACTTATCAAAAAAAAAAGAAAAAAGACATGTATATATTACATTTGTGTTTCGCAGTTGCAATAGTAACCACTGCAGCTTCCTCGGCCGCCACATTCACAAGTTTGAAAAGACATTTGTGGTCCCATAGCTTCCGATCTGTAGCAAAAATGGCGACCGTTGAGTGCGAGTAGTGTCCATCAGTCCACACTCAACATTTTGACCACTTAGAGTGCAGCATCCGTGTACTCGTAGTGGACTGCAGTTGGCCACACTTCGTCAGTGTGAATGCACTATGTACTCAAAATAGCAACATGGTGCGCAATTTGACACATAGCATTGAAGTACATTTAGAACAGATAACAAATGTGTGATTCATTTGCGATTAATCGTGAGTTAACTACGGACAATCACGCGATTACATATTTTAATCGATTGACAGTCCCAATAAGAAGCCAAAAGGATAGGCCCTTCACTTATTAAAAACCAACAAAGACAGATATGGGGGTGGTCTGGAAGCGTGTAGTTCTGTATATTCTCTGCCTCTGGTTTTGTATTGGTACATGACCTGTTGTCAGATGATAAGGTAACTAGGGATGACATTACAGACAATTAGCTGGGACATGGCATGTAGTTATTATACAATAGTCAAGAGAGTGCCCTTATCAGAAGCAGCATACCAGAGATCCTGTGAACATTATCCTCCATTATTACAGTCAATTTCATGGCGCTAAGTTAAGTTACATCACCAGTGTAAAAAGCGAAACTCCTACAGTACATAGAAAAATGACTAAGAGGATATAGTCTAATATGTTATCAAAAGCAGGGAAATGAGGCAGAATGGAAGGTAGGGAAATTGATTTTCTTTTAACCCCGACAGGGAATGTGGATCTGATGAAAAATGAAAAAAGATAAGAACTTTCTAGCAATGACTCAACACTTGCAAATATGAGCTTTAGATATTCATCCTCCCCCCTGCAGCCTTTACTTGCCATAGTCATTAAAGCCTCGCTCTCATTTCCAGCATGATGAAGGACTACTTATGCTGACTTCAAGTACTCATCATCAGCTCGTACTTCCACATTTGGGAGTCATAAATAGGACTTGTCAGCCATTTAAGTGGTTTTGGTTGGAAATTATAAAGATCAGATATGTAAAAGATGCCATGATTATTCTGTTGAAAATAAAAAAGAATGACTACTCGAACAAAACAGGAAAGGTTAGAGTTCTTTGCTGAACATTTTCTTGACTTGATTTACATTTAATCATTTAATCAACCACAGAACATTTTTAGCACTAAATGCCAGGCGCTCACTCCAATACAGTGCATTCCCTGGCAGTAAGGTGAATGACAGCAACAGTGTCTGATCAAATGCCAAAATGCAAACCAGAAATCATATTATTTTGACTAATAAGTGGGGCTTCTTTGGGGGCCTTGAGGCCATTCTTTCAGTTTATAGTACAGGACAATGCAGAGTTCTTGTTGGGTTTTTAAATCACACAGCAGTGATATTGATTATCTTGTCATACTACTTATCAGCCAAACAACTCTTCTTCAGTCACTCTTCTTGCCTTGAAGGATACAAGTAATGCTGATGTGGAGATTAGGACTGATCTGTTTGCTGAAAATCAAGCCTTTTTTCAAAAATCGAATATCGACCAGTCATACAGTCCACTTTTGATATCATGAAGGTATCTAGTCCAAATCAATCTATGGACTAAATCACCACAATCACACCTGCCCTATTTAAAGGTCATTGGGTTTGAAAGGATTGTCCACATAAAAATCTAAATCTTGGCCATTTCCTTCTACCTAAAAATACAGTAAACAGTAAAAATACTTCAAGCATTGGGGAGATCAAATTAAATACAATTGGGTTTCATGTTTTATTATTCGAAAACCCATTATAGTCTAATCCAGGTGAGTAGGATAATTAACTAGTTTTGTAGCAGTAGAAAAAAAACACAAGCAAAGTTCGGCCAAGTAAAAGTAGTTCATTAAAGGCAAAAGTAGGAGCAGTCGCAAAACTGGGGCAGAATACAGTAGACTGAATTTTAAAAAGGTTCAATGAAAAGGGAGGGGAAATAATAGCTCACTAAATTGCTTTTAAGTTTGCTTTATACTGTATCTTACCCAAAGTATCTGGATATGATCCAAGTAAGATAATACTGTTTTTTGAACCCTCTGCTAGCTTTAATGACTTCTAACATTTACTATTAAAGGATGATTAAACTGCGTGTAGTACTGTGGTAACACATTACATAGAGGCTCAGTGTTGAGTGAGTGGGAGTCTGTATTGTCTGAAGCACTGGGAACAGAAGTTTACTTTTACTTCCATTTATTTCATTTGACACCTGTACTTGTCAGAAGTCAAGAAAACTTAACGGAGTACATTTAGTAAAAATCGAAATTAAGGTGCGGCCTCTAGCTCACCCAGTAAGAGCGTCCTGCAGCGGCGCAGGGTTCGAATCCGACCTGCTGCCCTTTGCTGCATGTCATCCCCCATCTCTCTCCACCTTTCATATCTATCCACTTTCAAATAAAGGGAAAAGCCCCAAAAAAATAATCTTTAAAAAAAAAATCGAAATTAAGATTGAGTTGCTGTGAGGGGATGCACTCCCCAACTACATAAAAACTCCCTCCCGAGAGTACATTTAGGAGAAATAGGGACATTGGGAAAAGGAGATAAGTTCATGGGATTCCCTCTGAATTTATTTCCAAAACGCTATGCGTGTTAGGCTGAGTGACATCTCAGTCACCACTCAGGCGTAATGAGTGGGGGAGAACGTCTGCAGGCGGTCATGGATGAGGCAGGACTGGAACAAAGTCATTGTGTGGGGCACACGCTGGGTAAATACCAACCCCTACTATGTCCTTTTCTTAAACTGGACACACTTTAACAGTCAGTGTTGCCCCCACATGGAAATATTTCACTTCACGAGCCTTTGGTGGTGCTCCCATAAATACTCCACTTTCCCAGCCAGCACCTGCTCCCTGACCTCCTCTTTTACAGAGGGCAACAAAGTGTAGCAAAGGTAAGACAAAGAGGAGGAGGAGAAAGTGCATGTCTGCAGAGCTCTTTCAGGCTCCCACCATCCACATACATTATACACTGCATATACACCACTATTCCACGTTCGAGGCTTAGCTGAAATTCAGGATATGCCTAATTGATATTTACAGAGCAATTGCCTCTGCAGAGTGCAGGCTACATCAAAGAGCAGCAGGAGAAGCAGGTTCCAGCAATTATACACCTTATTAAAGCCTATTAGTGTGCAGCAACACAGTGTGTGTGCATGTGTGAACGAGTTAGTATTTGTGTGTATATGAAGTGTGTGGCTACATCCCAGGTGGTCTATTATGTTGGGAATTTACACATGGCTTAAATGTTCATATTAGGACTTATCGACCATTAAGGCCAAAACACATTAGAATAAAATTCTGCACACCACAAGGCTGCATAGCAGTCATAATTGACATGCTAAAGTTAAAGTTGTGCTTGTGGTGCTGCTTTTTCTTCTTCTTCATTAGATATTTTTTTG
Source organism: Sander lucioperca (assembly GCF_008315115.2). Classification (NCBI taxonomy): domain Eukaryota; kingdom Metazoa; phylum Chordata; class Actinopteri; order Perciformes; family Percidae; genus Sander; species Sander lucioperca. The sequence goes on from NC_050185.1 coordinate 5,531,118, forward strand.
ACTTGATTTGAACATGTTATTCACGGCCGCAGCCCAGTTAAACTGCAGTCCAGCACACCTGCTGCCCCACGTTAAACTTCTACAGTATAACAGCCAACATGTCAAATCTCAGGCTTTGCCTACATTCATGGTTTAGTGTCTTTGATCATCATCTGTGATGTGAAAACAGATTTCCACACAATGTGTCCTGGTCAAAGTTTAGAAATTATTATCCTGCATTGTGTAAAATCAATGATGCAGTTAAAGAAAAAAGCAATCATTCAGCTGACAAGATTACGTTTGACTAGATGGCTTCTCGACATTTAGTGGAAAAAAACAGTACTAGTACAGTAATACTGTATATGGAGGATGTGTATTTGGTCATTCAATTTAAATGGATAGAGCATGACTGTATTCAGGAAATATCACAGTAACCCACATTTCAGATTTGGATGTACAATTGGAAATTGTAGCCTCATTGTAACACCAAAGGGGAAGATCACTGACAGATGACCAACATCCTCACAAATGATCTTCTGCATGCTATAAACATCTACCTATAGTTTTTCAGTCCCTGCATCATGTCATGAACTTAAATGCATGGTGTCCCAAGATAAAAAAGTCACCGTGTCACAAGAATCTTTTGGAATTCGGCCTCCAGGAACCATAACTGTCTGTACCAAATATCATGGGAATCCATCCAGGATCCAGACCACCAGGGCTGCCAGACTGACTGGCTGGCTGATATTGTCATTCCTGGAGCCCTAATCTGGCAAAAGTATGTCTGCGTGTCTTTGATAGTGGACATAAAGTTTAAGCAGATAAAGTTTAAGCAGTTTAGACAGAGGTGTTGGGTGTGTGCATGCCCCCCCAACACACACACACACACACAAACTGAAAAACTGTTTTCATTCACCAATGGATACTCTAACGCTGGTCTTGAGCCTTCATCTGTGGGCCTGTGTGTTGTAATTGGTAGCAGATTGGATTAGACGAGACGTGTGACTGCTGCGCTGGAGTGGTCTGCCTGTGACAGGGGCTGGACAGCCATGATAAAAGCTTCTTCAAACACCTCGGGCCCACTGCCCAGCTCTGACTGACAGCTGAGATGGGCCCGGGCTTTAGGTGGTGCGACACTTTGGTTTTAAAGTACAGCCACTTCAAACTTCACAAATTGACGGCGAGGGAGTGTCAAAGAGTTAGAGCCAGCGTCAAGTTGGACTAGTGCGAGCAGATGTCTCATTTCACTGCTCTGCCTTCCTACAGCAGCTACAGAATCTTCATGCAAAAGTGCAATGAAATGACTGCTCAACAGTCATGCAAGCAGGCAGTCCAAACCCCTGCCCTCCTCCTGCCTGTCCTCCTTTAGAGAAAAGTAACACTTCAAAAGAAAAGCTTTTTCAATGCAGGACAAGCAGAAAGAAAGTAAAAAAAAACACATTAAACCGTTTTCAAAGAAATGTTGGCCTAGACTTGTCAAACAGCATCAGGGGCTCGTGCTAGAGAAAGGCGGTTGGTAGAGGGGACATGGTAAACACACAAGTCGTCAGTAGGAGATGCAGACAAGGCAGGTGGATGTTACAGTTAGAGTTGCGGGGGTGTGAATGTTTTGTCAGAGGGCCTCAAGCAGGAGGAGGCCCGCTGGATATCTAGCAGCACACGGTATCAGAGTTACACACTAACGTGCACCCATGAAGCTGTGCAGAGATGCAGGGGTCAGCAGTGAAGCTTACACAGGCATGTTGCCGTAGTAACATCTTGTGTCACCATTATGTTCCACACACCTTTATTGCATTTATGCATAAACCATATAGTGCTGTAAAAACCCTTCTACACGCTAATTACATGCAACCTTGTCAAGCGCCCAGAATGCATTAAAATGTTAACAGATTGTCGTCATTTGTGTTACAAAGACACAAAACCCTCAAAACAAGCCGTCATGATTGGATTTGATTAGATCCAGTGCTATAAACCGCCACTGTGACAGCAACAATTATTATCCCCACAACCGAGGCCCCCACCAGAATGGATTTATCATCTTATCTGACAATCAGGACATTGCTTTTCTTCAAATCTCTTATTGGCTTAGTGGATAAGCTTATTAAGGGTGACCCGCGAAGCTGTAAGAGCTGAACATTATATTACAGATTCACTACAGATTGAAAAGCATGTAAGCTTTCCCCCGTCCTGACAAAATCAGGGCTTCAGTCCAAATATTTACACGCACGCACGCACGCACACACACACACACACACACACACACACACACACACACACACACACACACACACACACACACACACACACACACACACACACACACACACACACACACACACACACACACACACAGTGCTGAATGATAATCAGCCTCTGATAGGACTAAGGCAGGGCAAGTGGAGTTAGGATCTACCCAGTGAGATGATTCAGGGAGCCAGAGGCTAGAGCCCAGAGCCCTCCGGTTGACTGGCTGACCTGGTTAGAGCTTCTCAAGGAAGCCTCTTCAAACCCCGGGGCTAGACAGCGCTCAGCAGTCTCCACAGCAATTACTCCTTACCGCTGGGACAAAAGACCAAAGCTCTTTTATTCACGTTTTAGATGTGACTGACAAAGTGGTGTCAGGCTTTTACTTTATCTTTTTAATAAAAGAACTCAGATGGACGATCTGTAGAAATACTGTCATGTCAGTCCTATGCAGCAGATATCCAGCACCATTAGTCACATCACCACCATATTCCATGTCTTCACATGGGCTTTGCATCGTTCTAATGCAAGACTGTTGAAACTACAAACACAACATGTGAGACTGGTGGTAAAAGTGTATGTGTGTAAAAAGGTAATTCTCATAAAAGAGTCTCAGTTCCGAGAACTACCACTAGTGATGCCAGGGTGGTCTGCCCAACAACTGTGCCTGTGATCCCTATTACACTAAACTGCCTTATAATGAGCCAATATAACACCACGACCAGGTGACAGCGCCCAATGCAAGAATATCACTTAATCCACGGTTTGTTTAATAGGCTGGGGAGGTTTACACAAGGATATCATGATGCAACATACTTAAACTAAGAGTAAACTGATCACACATTTGTGTATTGCCTTATACATTTGTGAGAGCATTTTAGAAAATATATATTACAAACAATACAAAAAAGGCAAAGAATTACAATACAACTCTCGATGTGGCGCCTGGGTAGGTCACCTGGTGGAGCGTGTGCCCCATGTACAGAGACTCGGTCCTCACTGCAGTGGCCGCGGGTTCGGTACCGACCTGCGGACCTCTGCTGCATGTCATTCCCTCTCTTTCTGCCCTTTCACATCTGAGCTGTCCTAAATAAAGGCCTAACATGCCAAAAACAATCTTTAAAAAAAACATTCACAATGCTCCGGTTGCCAGGCAATCTGGTGGAAGAGTTTTGATTTGTTACTTGTGAAAGTCTTCTTCTGTGTTTACAGCAGAAGATACAACTTTGTATGTAAATACAGAGGACTACGCAATAAAAAGGAATTGATTTCAGAAACTTGCTATGGCTTTTCTTTTTTGGGAAAGAGTATGTCAGCTATGCATGTAGCTATGCTCAACTACGGTGGCTACTTGCACAGTCTCTGTAGCTGTGCCGTAATGAATCCAGCTTGGACTCCTGCTGTGGATGGCTGAATGGTCGGGGGACAGGAGTTTTCTGATGACACTTTCTTGACATTGATATTTTCATCAAATTTGTTTTTACATTGCATATGCTTGCCAAATACCGTAGGAGCTTATGACTGTCATCACTGTCAGCAGACTGTGCGCAAAACTTTTTTGTGGTACAAGCACAGTGTTTTTGTCAGAACAAGGTGGATGCAATTTTTTTTTTGGGCTTTTCCGCATTTATTCGATAGGACAGCTAGGTGAGAAAGGGGAGAGAGGGGTGGGGAAGACATGCAGGAAATCTTCACAGGTCCTCTGCGTCAGTATATGCTGCTGCTCTACCCACTGAGCCAACCCGGCCACGATACTGACACATTTGTGTTGTCATTTCACTCCTCGGTCTGTCATGCACAGATTTATTCAATAGTATATTGATGTTCTGCCCCTCTCTTTCTGTGCACAGCTTGTCAGGTGGAGTAACACACACCTGTCATTTGTTGATGCAGCTTGGGAAACTGGGAGTGTTTGGTTTGATGTAAAGGATACAAACATGGCAGTTGTCACATAAAATGAGATTGCATAAAGGGCTGAATTGAGATTATGATTATAATACAGCCCTAAGAAAGTTATACTAGGAGTGCAAAAAGTGGTAGTAGTAGACATAAATAGCAGAACTTTGTTCCAATTGATTCACTAATGGATTCAGCTGTTTTTTTGCTGCATTTTATGTCCTTTTTCAAACATGTTTTTAGTCACTTTGGTTATATTGGAGAGGGCTGACAACATGGAGCACATAACATACAGATAATGCACTATATTTTACGTAGAAAAACTCAATCAGTATCAAACAGGCAGGAGGGTGAACCTCACCAAATCTTCATAGACATGCAAACCACTACAGTGCCTGACAAAAGTCTTGTCGCTTATCTAAGTTGTAGGAACAACAAATAATAACTTGATTCAATGAAATTAAGTTTTATCATTGAAATTCAATGATAAAACTCAATGAATGAAAGACTTTATTTTGGTATAATAAGCATAATCCAGAAGCCTTTGCCTTTCATATAAGCCATTTCTGATTCCAATTGAAGTCAAGTTATTATTTTTTGTTCCTACAACTTAGATAAGCGACAAGACTTTTGTCAGGGGCTGTATTCCTTCCAGAGTCCAGTCCAATATAAATCATTGCATCCAAATCTCTGAGAAACAGACAGCCAGACGGACAGGCAGGTGTTTGGACAGAGATGTGGGGGATCAGAGACTCCCCACTCCCCCAGTGCCAGAGAGCAGATGGGCCTCACAGCACGCCCCTCTGTTCACCAGAGCTGCTGTACAAAGCAGCACACACCACAGGCCACAAATCTAACATCAGTGAGCTGAACAGAGCCTTACAAGAACAGAACCCCCCCCCCCCCCCCCCCAAAAAAAAAAATAAATAAAAATAAACATGCATCCTGCCTGTCTGAGATGTACAGTAATAGAAGTATGTGACCTGTAGATGCAGCATCACCACTGGCCCAGCCAGTGTAATATTTAAATGGTGGTGATGTAACATTTCCTCAAGTTTTGTCAACATCTGCTGTGAGATATTACTTGGGAAACATGAATAAACAAGCAAGCAAACAGACACAAAATGTTTTTCCTTTCAGGTTTGTTGATGTTTTACTACTTTGTGAAGCGAGTGTAAGTCTACATTCTAGCTGAGCTCCTGAAAACAGCTTAAAACCGCAGTCTGATGCAATGTATATGTCAAACAGGTTCTAATGTTTCACAATAATGGTTGTTCTAATGGTTCACAATGTTTGTTTAGAAAACCCCTGCATCATGTATTTACAATTAAACGGTGCTGAACAAAGTGTATACATCTCATTCATCTAAAATGCATGTATCATGCTTTAATACCTCATTAATAACACTTTCAATAACGTTAGACTGGAGACCTAATTTACTTGTTGGGTCACAGACTAAAGAAAGTTACAGCTTGAGTTTACCCAAAACTTGCAGTCAGTCCGACTAGCGGAGAGATGTTGCTGTTGGGCAGATTTGATTTATCAAAGACGTAAGCAAAACAACACCCCAGTAAGCACACATACGTCGGCACGACGTATGCAATTGATCGCTTCGTCTGCAATTGATCGCGGGTCATAAAGAAGAATAATGAAGCATCGTTTATTGAGCGTCTGGAGGTCTTATTATGATCGCAATCTATACATCGCAGCGACGTATTAACTATGTCGGAACGATGTATTAAAAGTTCCTCAGTTGTTCACGTGTCATTTGGAAGCATCGTTTAATGAGCGTCTGGACATCTTTACTACACACACTGTTGATGTGATGGACAGTGAATCTGAATTCTGCCCAGCAACTTTTAATGTGTTAGTGTGCTATTTTCTATAATAATCTGAACTTGTGTAAATTATCTTTGAGTAGCCATATGTCTTCACGTAGTAGACAATGGCAAAATAAATCAGAATGTTTTTTTGGTGAAGTGTCCCTTTGAATCATTTTGAATCATGTTAATGAGGAGTAGGCCTATGTAATAATTTATATTTATATTCACAAACAGTAGCCTATTGAAGAATTTAATTTTCAAACCCTTTACCCTATTTATATTAGAATGAAACAGACAATTGTTAACGCTTTAAGTTGTGTTCTATTGAAAGGATCCAGCTACATGCTAACGAGAGCTCGACTCGGCGGAAGCATAAATACTTCAGCGCGGAAGGATACATGAGTGAATCGACAGTGATCCAACTGTCAGTCTCCGTCAGTGTCGATCAAAGTCGGGAGGATGGCGCTTGGACATTTAGCAACGGAGGATTTAATCACGGGCTTACTTCGTTTTGGAATAAAGGTCACTGAAGAGGAGCGAAGTAAATTCAAAGGTAAATTATGTGCATTTTTAATCTGTGTTTGTGGTGTTAATATTCAAAGTTGGAAGTTAACTTTACCGTTAGCACTAGCCAAGTTCATACTCTGTCAACATTAGCTAGCTACACTCGACATTGATGATTGCCATTATTAACGTTAACAGGTTAGGTAGTTAAAACATTAGCAGTATTATGTCCCATATTGCCATTCTACATGTTACGACATGGTACTTAGCTAGCTAACGGTACTTAGCTACAGTTGACCATCGAGATAGCTAGCTAACATTAACGTTAGCTATAAAACTACTGCGTCAGAGGAGAAAAAAGCGTTTTTGCCGCCGAAAAGTCTTTTCTTATGACTTACGTTAACGCTAGCTATAAAACGTTAGCTGGACTGCGTCAGAGGAGAACGATAAAAAGCGTCTTTGCCGCCTAAAAGTCTTTTGTTCTTAAATATATGTTAATGGTAAAGCAAAGCCATTTGGGCGGAATGTGACTATCGCTAGCCAGTGAGGGTTTGAAATGATGATTTATTCTTTATTTTGTCGTCAAACTGTCTTAGAACATTTTCGTAAAACCATGTAATGTTAACGTTAATTAACCTACAAAGACTAACGTCAAGTTACAACACCAGTCACGTTAACGTTAACTGACAGAACCGACCAACGGTTAACCTCCCTTTCGAGTAGCTAGCTAAGCGTAACATTTAACGTTAGCTAGCTAACTGCTGTTTTCAAAATAACCCGATTATTATCATTAATAAAAAAAAGTAAGATAGGCCTAACGTTACGTTATATTAATATAGTGTGTGTGTGTGTGTGTGAGAGTGAGTGTGTGTGTGAGTGAGTGTGAGTGTGTGTGTGTGTGTGAGTGAGTGAGTGAGTGAGTGACTTTTCCAGCGTCTCTAATGAGGTACGCCTAAATACTTTTTTTTTTTTTTTTTTGAAAGATTATTTTTTTGGGGCATTTTAGGCCTTTAATAGACAGGACAGCTGAAGACATGAAAGGGAATGACATGCAGCAAAGGGCCGCACGTCAGAGTCAAACCCACGGCCGCTGCGTCGAGGAGTAAACCTCTATATATATGGGCGCCCGCTTTACCAACTGAGCTATCTGGGCACCCTACTTTGTGTTTTTATATGGATATTAGGTCCGGACCAAACGGAGGATGATAGAGAAGCGTGATTGCATAATGTGCTTTTTAAATGTATAACGTTACATTATGCTGTTACCACAGTGGTGGTTAACATTGCTGTTTTTCTTTTCTGTATTGTACGTTAGATAATGAAGTTGACGGAGAAGCAGTGGACTATGGATTGACTGAGAGGATGGTTTCATACCTCTTTGAAGGATCGTTTAAGAAGCAAGCCAAATTCAACCGATTTGTACAGCAGTGGAAAGAAACCGTGACACTAACCGTTGAGCCTGTCCCGGTACATTCAGAGAAGGCTACAGTGGAATCAAGGTACCGGTAACAGTAATGTTATGTGATTGTTATAACATTAGGCCCAAGTAGAACCATGGAAAATAACTCTATAATCTCATAGACATATAAATAATATAAAATGTAAATGTTACTACTGAAGAAGTTTTTATCTAGATCTGAATTCACCTGGCTCCGGTAGTTTATGTAGTGTAACATTATGCATTAGGGTGTACACACTGTAATGCATAATCTTGCACTGTCTTTGTAGTCCGAACGCAGGGGTAGAATGTAACTAAGTACATTTACTCCAGTACTGTACTTCAGTCTAAATGTTGAGGTACTTTACTTGTCTTTTCTTTTCATTCCACTTTCTACTCCACTACATTTATCTGTTACAGCTTTAGTTCCTAGTTACTTTAGTTACTCCGCTACATTCATCTGTTACAGCTTTAGTTACTAGTTACTTTAGTTACTCCGCTACATTCATCTGTTACAGATTCATCTGTTACAGTTACTAGTTACTTTACACATTAAGATTACTGCTCACAGAACACATGTAGTTTATAAAATCTGATGTTTGATTCTTAAGTAAACTGAGATGATTAGTCCATTAAACACACAACTGGTTGGATCCTTTACACTTTCTAACATGTTTTAATGTTTAACTACATTATCCTGATAATACTTAGACTTTTGCTTAAGTAACATTTACACTGCAGGACTTTTACTGTAACAGTATTGTTACAGTATGGTTAATTTGCCATACATTTTAGGACTATTGTTTTATTGTAAGAGTCCATGCAGGGTTTGTCTACATGTTTTATTTCCTTATATTTGTGTTGGAGTTCATATTAAATTACTAAAGGCTCTCTTTGAAATTTAATTTTAAAATCCTATGATAATGTTGTGACATGTTTCCTGTTTGTTTGTGCTGTGTTGCAGAATGAATATCTGCCGAAGATTTTAAGATGGCTTTAAGATCCTAGTACCCACAGTGCTTAGACTGACTCAAAGGAAATCTCCCCTTGCAGATCTGGCTTTGGAGGAAAGAGAGGCTGCCCTCACCGAAGATGTCCCTGGTAAGTGACTCACTGATCAGCCGTGGTCACCCCTAGTGTTGTGGAGCCATTTAAGCTTAATTTCTTTTCTATTTGTCTTCAGACAAGATAAGGCCTAACCAACCAAAATACACTGTACATTCACCTAATACACTTTATTTTATTTTTTCAGGGATTGATTTCAGAGCTGCAATCCTGCTGTTGCCGATCCTGTTCAGGGAGAAAAATGACATTCTCATCATACTTGGAGAGGTGTGTAATTTGCGTATACTTATTTTTTGTTTACATTACTTCACGCAGAGACTGGGAGAATTATATGCATCCCTTGGATGTCTTATTTCATAATACAAAGTTTCTAGCTGTTAATACTGGGCCTTGGTGTGGACATGGGGGAACGCAAAGCTAAATATGGATGCATGCACAGTAAGAAAGATCTCTGATTTCACAAAAAATGTTGTAGTCTTTTGATAGGCCATTAAATGATGGTTAAGGTTTTTACTTACCGGAGACGTTTTTGTGGGTGTGTGTGTATATATGTGTGTGTGTGTGTGTGTGTGTGTGTGTGTGTGTGTGTGTATATATATATATATATATATATATATATATATATATATATATATATATATATATATTTTTATGAATGTTTGTGGTAGATTTCTGCAATTTAACTGAGTGAATACTACTTTATGATCTCTTGCAGGATCAGCCTGGTTGTAGCGCTATCCTATTGCATGCAGAAGGAGTTTGAAAGACAACCGTTTATCTCGCCCCTCGGATTGAGCCCTGTCAATGGAGAGTTCCCAGACCCAACATCTTGATGTGGTCTGGCCAAGCCTCCAGGAAGAGCGCCGAGTCTAAAAGCCACCATGGGCTTAATGGATAACGGTGGTACTGCACCCCATGGCCCAGAAAGACTTTTCACATAGACTTTGCATGGCGAAAGAAACGTCTATATTTCAGCGGATAATTTGTTTCGGGGTATATCAACTTACCAGCCCGAACACTGAAAGGGTCCTTGGTTAAAACGTTATGTTTTTAACATTCACTAGAAGCGAATCCAGAATTATTAAATTTTTTAAATATATATATTCCACTAAGTTAAACCAGTCTCTTATTCACTTGCTGTGCAGAAACCATTCTATACCATTTTACCTCTATAGAAAACTGAGAAGACTAGATAAAACAAAATAAATAGTATGATAATAACTCGAATCCAACGATTTTATTACAGCAGCAGTAATGAGGAACCCGGTCCTCCAGGCGCCGACGGAAGCGGAGGCCGAGAAGGCCATCAAAGAGTTTCTCCGGCTGGCACCTAATCGCCACCACCGCCGGCCAAGATAATTCTTTATTTTAATGTTTGTTAATGTTTTTTATGTTTATTGATTAATTATATAGTTAAAAATAAATGTTTGTTCAGCAAAAAGTGAGAAGTTTACTGGTCTTGTTTATACCAGCGATCCTACAGAGTGATTTAAGATGTTTTCAAGTAATTAGGTTAATAATTGTTTGTCATCTTCTAGACTATGATTTCTACAGATTAGACTGGTATTATTGGACTGTAGCTATAGTTTATTATAAAGTAGTAGTAGTTATAGCAGTAAAATGTTAATTAGGCCCCCTATCTAAAATATTCTCGGTGTACTAAGGTAAGTAATTTGTAATTTATTTTATCAACATTTAAAGAGTAAAGGTATGTTAGGATAACATATACGGTATATAGTGCCTGACATCTGCAGACGGTATAAATGATATCTGGTGGATGTAGAGCCTGACATCTGTACTATGTATAACAGGAAGATGACCACATCTGTAAGATGTATAGCAGATGTTAGAACGATGTATATAAGCCTGCATCTCTACAATGTATTGCATACGTTAGAACGACGTATATAAGCCTACATCTCTACGATGTATTGCATACGTTAGAACGACGTATATAAGCCTACATCTCTACAATGTATGGCATACGTTAGAACGATGTATATATGCCTACATCTCTACAATGTATGGCATACGTTAGAACGATGTATATTGCCTGCATCTCTACGACGTATGGCATACGTTAGAACGATGTATATATGTATACGTCGCGGAGAGAGCGGCTATATGTCGCTGAAACGTAGCGCGGGGACGTCGTGCCAGTGAGCAAACTACCAAAATACTACATATCCCCGATGTATTTTGATTACATCGCCAATACGTCGCCGCGACGTATGTGTGCTTACTGGGACAGTACATAAAATAAGCACAGCGCAAACGTCAGATAGGTCGGACTAACGTTTTTAACTAGATATCTTTAAATGTTACCGTTACAGCTGAAAATGACAAAAGTTTGCCGATTTCACATATCTTCGCAATTCAAATCAACTGCCAATTGCCTACCTGGAAGTAATTTTTGTGTTAGCGCGACTTCCCAGTGTTTAGGTCCAAAATCCTACATGAGATTGAATTGTAACATTCAGTTTATGTTTGAGAAACACTTTTCTGAACTGAATTTCCATGACAAGTGGAATTGAAAGCCAACTGTAAACTTTATAATTAATAGGGCATAATTAATTTAAAGTAAACCTGGCACATCCATGGTACATTGTCTAAAAAGCCAGCTAGCTAACGTTAGCTGCAGCTCGGAGAGTCTGCCTGTTGTTACCATAGCAACCACCTACGTCCCAAGGCTTCCTAATTGTTTATCCTTATTCTATGGTTTAAACAGTTTCGTTTTAATCAGAAGAGAAGACACATTAAACACACACAACTAGCTCTGTTACTATTTCTTTTTTTACATACATTTGAATATTTTTCATAACAAAACGTATTTTGATCAAACTTGGCTGGATGGGCCAGTGAGTAAAGTGGGCGGGCCAGTGCTGTCCTGGCACATTACTGACTACGCGACACACACACACACACACAGCCTTAAGCTGAATGACTACAGAAAGCAATGGTTTGTTCCATACTCCTTGACCCTAAAGGTCTCTGTTTAAGTTTTTTAAAGCTAAAACACAGAAAATGTAGCCTTAAATCAAATACTCAAAATCTGGATCAGTGATTCATTATGGCACAAGTGACAATTAAACAAATACATACCAGTAAAAAAAAAAGCGTTAAACAGTCATATAATTTGCGGCTTTCTACTGTACTCTCATACATCCCTGCTGAAGCTTCCTCTATTTGGGCTCTTTTTCCACTGTGAGGCGGGTCCGTGTACTTGGTGGCCAACGGATTTTCGTTTTGAAAGGAAAAAAACAAAAACGAAAAACGGCCAGTTTCCCAATTACCATTAGTAAATAGGAAAACAAAAAACGGAAAACAACCCATTATTCGTTTTTTGTTTTGATATTAAAAAACGGAAAACGAATCTCGTTATCCGATTGTCTTTCATGTATTTGTAGATGGAACTCGGAAATTAAAACAATTTACAAATGAGATCTCTGTGAGAGACCAGCTAACTCCTAGCAAACTATTATGTAGCTCAATGCTGGACATTTCACCCCTAATTCCGGTCACTTTACTGTATTTGTATTTGTTTAGTATTTGGTTTAGAAGCCTTTATTGGTGATTTTTTACGGTACAAAGTCCTGCTACATACGTACATAGCTAGCTATATATGCTCCGCTATGTCGCGTTAGCATGCAGCTACAATAGTTAGCTATGAGTATGCTAACGTTAGATTGTAGTGGAACGAAGCAGCACTTTCTAACGTCAAAAATCGCAGACCAAACACTACACAATCGGACATGTTTCAGCAGGAATGTGACCCGGAATTGGGGAGAATTTAACAACATTGCCAGCTAAGATGACCGTTAGCATATAGCTACTATAGTGTTTACTGCCGTTAGCATGTAGCTACTATAGTGGTATACAGCAGTGGTGGCTGGGAGAGCTGTCATCCCATCTTCAAAAGGACACTTATGTACGTTTACACTTCATCGCATTAATAATAGACAGTCTATGGTTATTAGTCAAGACGAAGTATTAGGTAAAAACATTAACGTAAACAACACAACAACGATGTCGCTACACGGTTTTGGATCAGTGACAAGTTTCGAATGTTTGTAGCTATGACTATTGTATAATAAAGATTTAATAAAAAAAGATTTAATAAAAAAGTTGTAATGTTTGGTCGTAAAGTGTGGACACGTTACTTATATACAGTCTATGGTTACAAATCGCACAGGGACATTGTTAGTTTTCTACTACGTAATTATGCGCATGCACAGAACGGATCTTACAGGCGGTACTGGCCAATAAATGTTATTGAAGGGCAGGTCTTGGCGTGGCGGGAGTAACTTCCGGGTCACGAAAAAAATACCAATGCAAAATTAAGGAATACGACTTATACACACGTATTTTAATTTCCGAGTTCCATCTACAAATACATCAAAGACAATCGGATAACGAGATTGTTTTTCGTTTTCCGTTTTTTAATATCAAAACAAAAACGAATAATGGGTTGTTTTCCGTTTTTTGTTTTCCTATTTACTAATGGTAATTGGGAAACTGGCCGTTTTTGTTTTTTTCCTTTCAAAACGAAAATCCGTTGGCCACCAAGTACACGGACCACCGAGGCGATATGTCAGAGGCGCCTTTAAACATTTTCCCCCCTTGAGCTTACAATATCTCATAGTTCTGTACATTAGGTCAGTGCCACCGATCGACAACATTTGCTGCAATCTGCGAGCTCGGCTGGAAGAGGAACAAAACAAAAGTGGGGGAAAAAAACACCTCTTGCTTTATTCAACACCAAATTCTCTCTCTTTCTCCTTCATTCTGCTTTAAAGTGCGAGCTAACGAAAAAGGGCTGATAACGGGCACTCTCTCACCAGACTGTAGCATTTCTAAATGGAGAATTAAACCTTGAGATAGACCTCTCAGATTTAAAATGTAACCTTGTGCAAGGACAACGCCTTAACATGTATTTATAGTGAAGCCAAAGAAAAGATAATAGTTCTGCTAGATAACTCTGCTGCTTGTTTCTCTGCAGAGAGGACAAAAAGGGGCGGGCGTAGGGCGCAGATGATGATCTTTTCAATTATGCATAGCGTGACAGATTAGGGTGTTATTGAGCACCAAGGTTGATAGGTGCATCTTGCAGGGAACAAAACCTATTCTTCATTATTGGGAACGGTGACTGTGCATCAGTCTGGGCTTTAGCTGCTCTCAAATCCAAACACATTAGGTTAGTATAATCATCAATAATATTATCATTAAAATAATTTTTGATAATTGATTAAAAGGAGCCATTGTAATTTAGAGAGCTCTCATTGGTGACTAAGCCAATGCGCCTTGCATTTAACCCATCAGTGTGGTTGCCACATGTCACAGCGACCATGGTGTGTGTGGAGGGTTATGGCAACGCATGCTGAGTTCATGTTTGTGTGTGCGAGCACATATGTGGGTGAAAGGGTGAGAAAGAGAGTGAGTGAGAATGTGGTGAATGTGTTTGCTTGTGTGAGCTTGCATGTGCGTGAGTGCATCTGTGAGCATTTGTATCGGCTGAGGAGATTATGGTTGGGCTGCCTCTGCCAACAGCCTAAACACCACTCATGCCCGAAACACACAACCACAGCGCCCTGCCAAAGTATCCAACACACACACGCGCGCGCGCACACACACACACACACACACACACACACACACACAAAACAAGACCCATTTGAAATCAAGGTGCAGATGATCACAGATTTATTAACGCAGACATACATATGCCTCCATGCAGTCAAATCTGGACTGTCGCACAGCCATCACAGCAGTATAAGACAACCTTGAAACTGGCAGGTAGCACCATTAGCCAGGAGAGGGACAGACATGACACAATGGCAGCAGGGGTGATGACCCTCACAACGGAGGTCTGCTACAAAGGCTACTGTACACTGCATTCACACGACTACTGTCCTGTACATCCTATGCCATGCGACTTATTAAAATAAGGAGCCTTTCAAAGCAGTTGGGACACCAACCCACCTTAGTCATGACTACAAGCTGAGTGGAGGACAAATAGAAACACAACCGCTAAACTGCCTTATACAAAACACCTAGCATAAAATAGCAGGAGTATACGAGCTCGCCTGAGTGTACTGTAAATAGTGAAGGTATCTCGTATTTAAAAATGTCTGAGAATTTTGTGAAATTTCATACATCAGTATGAACCTAAAAATCTAGAAGATTTTAATCAAAATTTCCCCTAAAAGAAAGCAACATTGTGAATGAATGTCTCAGCTGCAGCAAAGTCATCAAATCAATTGATTGTTTGTACTACAGTCAGCACAACTACAAGTCTGTGGCCACCAGGACAAAGGTACACAGAAATAAAAAAAATACCATTACACTCCTGCTCCTACAAACCACTGTGGAGTCAACAGTTTACAGTATATAAAGCAAATGCTGTGCCAGCTAACCTGTGTCTTTGTTTTCCCTCATGTCCGCTTGTCCTGCAGCGACCCACACAAACATGTCTATGAATCTGCAGCTCCAGAAGACCGGCCCCTCCCAGAAAAATGGCAGAGCATAACCTCAGAGTCTCTACTTGTGTGTGTGTATAAACAGTAGGTAGTGCTGTGACAGATAGTCCTTGCTGGTAGAGATACACCACTGCATCATTATAGCATAACTATATTGATTAGTGACCTTGTCGCCTTGTTACACACAAACATATGTTCAGGCATACAGTACACTCATATATACTCACATACCCTGGATGCTATATTTCACTCCAGTAGAGCATTTTGACTTCATGAACTTAACTGTTCAAAAGTTAAACAGTATAACACTAATCATCGGTGTGTTGCACATGCATGTAATGTCACTTACAATAATCCGGCATACATAAATAAATAGAGAAATATGATCCAGATTGTAACAAAAACAGCCACTACATGGAGTTTGACAAACCTTGCGAGAAATGTTAGACTGACTCACTCCCAAAAGCCAACAGCAGAGCCGATGCTTCATTAAACCTGCACCAGAGCTGTAAACACTGATAAGGTGTGTACTTGCTGCTACAACAGGACACTGCTACAGTGACACTGTTCTACTGGAGTGGTTCAATTGACACGCTCTACTCAATTCTTTGTCATGATTGTTACTTCTTGCCAATGCCATCATATATCATATAATATGTAAGTAAATGGGTAACACTTTATATAAAGGGGTGTACATAAGACGGACATGACACAGTCATTATTAAGACATGACACCTGTCATGAACATGAAGGAGTCATTTTGAGTGTTCATGAATGTAAAAACCAACCTCTTAATGACAGTTTAATGTAATGTTAACACATAAAGCTAAATAGTTTATTAAAGTTTGATAATTGAGCATGTCATGACATATTTATGACAGCTTATGTTGTCTAGGTTAATGTCAAGTTGTCATTACAAAGACATCCACAGGTTGTACTGTCTTGCTTAATGTCAAGTTGTCATGACAAAGACATCTCGGACAATGCTAACTTTGCATTAAAAGTGTCATAATTTACCAAATGACACTTAATGACAACAGTCATGAACACTCAAAATGACTTCATGTTCATGACAGGTGTCATGTCATAATAATGACGGTGTCTTGTCAGTCTTAAGGCCGTTTCATGGTCGTGCGTAGAATCGACGGCGTACCCCCGCAGACCTCTGCAGACCGCTCTGCGTCTATGCCGGACCCTACGCCGTAGCCTGACGTACACCTCTCGAAAAATGTAACTACACGTCGCGGCGACGCACGTCGCTCGGCCGTGGCTGGGTAGCGTTGCATTTCCCCCGACTCATTTCCTGGTTCTCCTTCTCCATAAACAACATGAAATCAAGGAGAACTTTTCCTGCTACCGATTTCCCACCGTGGTCAGAAAACACAGGGGAAACACTTTGTTTTTCTCACTATGACTCTAGAGTCACTACTTGCTCCGAAGACAATTGCCGTCACTCTCTCACTTTCTCCGTCGCTCTATCACCCACTCCCCACACACACACTAGAGCTTAGATCGGCCCAAAAAATCAAGCCCGAACCTGCCCGAGCCCGAGCACGTTGTGTCCGAGCCCGGCCCGGCCCGACACATTAACTGTAATTATGAGCCCGAGCCCGATTTAAACCCGACATTTTTTAATAGGTGGGCCGTTATAACTGACGTTCTCAACAATTCTACAATTCAGAGTTGTTTGAACTGCAGAAATCTGTTTAGAATAATACAACAAGGACGAAGCATGTAAACTGCGCTGTTTGTTTAGAATGGAACGGATCGCAAGTGGATCCGAATGAAGAAACGTAAAAAAAAAAAAATGAAACAATGATTAACAACATATTGTTGTCACTGCCCACGACTTGTTTAAACTGCTTCCATACCTCCGACTTTCCTCCACATTTGCTCAAAGTTAATTCTCCTGTTTTTCTTTTTTTCTCTACATCTTCAAGCTCCCGGTGTGATGCGTGCGAGAGGAGGAGACTCCGCGCATGACACGTGCTGCATTTTGTAACTGCAGCCTAACTGTTGTACACATTTGTTACTTTTATATAGCCTATATATATATATATATATATATATATATATATATATAATATTTCTGATTATGGCATAGCTATCTCCCCACCCAAATAGGATAATAAGGTAATGGATAAAAAAAAAAATTGCTTGATCAAGGGTCCGGCCCAGGCGCGGTCCGGTCCGGGCCCGGCCCAGCCCGAGGATGTGCCGGAAAATAACGGCCCGAGCCCGACCCGAGGTCCGGTTGGGCTCGGGTCGGGCTCGGGCTTGGGCCGAGAATCTAAACTCTAACACACACACATGCTGGCTCAAGGAACACACCAACGCACAAGTAAACAGAGTTTCGCGATTGACCCTCCGGAAACCACACCCCCCCTAGCGTTCTGGCGGTGAAATGTACCGCGATGGGAAGAAACACGTTCAACCCCCGGACGCAGAACTCCGAAAGGGTCACGACGCCGTAGGAGCGACGCCGTAGCTACGGCGTGGAGTTTACGCATGACCATAAAACAGCCTTTATGCACACCCCTTCAAATAAAGTGTTACCAGTAAATGTAATGATAAACATATTGAACTGCTTAGCCTGCATGACTACCCCACAGTATAAAAAAAGAAAATACTATTATAGAGGTTATTTAGATTTGTTGTAATTGATGTTGATGAGACATTTACAGTTGAGCAGGGTTCTTTCTTATGTAAAGTGACCAGAGATAAAGTAGCTTAGATACAGTGGTAACTCAGTTTAAAGAACATCAAGGCCAGGCTCTGGAAAACTGTAAGAACAGCAGCATACAGTATGGCAAATGAAAGCCTCACAACCTTTCTGGAAGCACATTCACTGAGAGACTAAAAACTTTTTTTTTAGCCAAACATTTCACCTACAGTGCCTGTGTGCGAAAACAATGAAATGCACAAGCCCCTGCAGAAGAATGCATTAAAGAATATAGTTGTTTTACATCTGCCCTGATTGCAGATTTGATTTAACAGCACACACACTTGGTGCATCAACACAATGCGACCGCTGAGCCAAGAGGAAAAAAAGCAACTGCAGCATTATTTTTTATATACTTCAACTCACTGGGTTGACAACTGATTTCAAAATGACCATGAATCATTATCATGAAAGAGTATGGTAAGGTAAGTTTATACAAGAAGCTGTGCTGAACCCCTGTTAAAGGCATCTGATTGCATTTCAGAGAAACTCTCTCCTATATTAATGTGACCATTGTCATTGTATTTGGTTCTCATTTTCTGAGCATAAGTACACTGAAATGACAGAATGTCAAAAATGCTGTAACCATATGTATCACAGCTCAAAACGAAAATGTAGTACTCGGCTACATTTGCAATTCACAATTTATTGCAGAGATAAATCAATAAAAGATCTTAAACTCACCGTTGTGTGTTTCTTGTTCAGGTGTTTCTTCTTCCTCTTGCCTTGTGTGTGCGCCAGGCGGGGGTTGTTCTCCTGGTCGGAAGCCTGCTGGTGGTGGTGATTGTTCTTGCAGGGCTCCAGGCTCAGGCCGTTGGGGACCCTGGCAGCCTTTTTCTTGTGTAGGGGCCCTGCCTGGTTGTCTCGGCACTCCTGGGGCTTCAGTGTCAAGTTCTTCTTCAGAGGAAACAGCACAAGAGAAAGCTTAAATTAGTACAAAACAAATATTTATGGTAATGTGTTGTTGTACAGCATGTATGAACTTTTGAGGACTCTGCAATCATACGGCCCATCAACAGTCAAATACATGTTTCATTACATATACAGTAACAGAGAAAATCTGTTCATTAGCACACTAGAGAGGTTGATAAAAAGGAGCTCAATAAAAGATGGTTTTGACAGATAGAAAGAATCTCCACTCTACAATAAGCAGTGCAGTGAATTTGCTCCAAATTGAGGGGCAATGGTGCAGAAAGGCTTTAGATACAATGTATTATCACAAGATTTTCTTCACAAGGAACAGCACAACAACCAGTGTTTTTTAGTTAGATTTCTTTTTTCCATTTAGTTTTATTTGAAAGTCCACAGCACAGAGGGCAACAGGAATAATGAGGATAGAGAGAGTGAAATGGAACCCCATCTGGATTTAAACCAGCGACGAGAGGAATTTCGTATTAGTTGCTTTATTACTGCATTGTTTTTTTTGTAAACATGCTGGTTCACCACTTTGGTCCAGACTGAAATATGTTACACACTTCTGGATGGACTGCCATGACATTTTGTACTGACATTCATAATCCTCAGAGGATGAATTGTAATGACTTTGGTGATCCTCTGATGTTTCATCTAGTGCCACCAGCAGTGTGATATCTCAACATCTAGAGATGGATCAGCACACAATTGTGTAAGGACATTCATGATTCCCTGATGAGTCAATCTAATGACTTTGATGATCACCTTATTTTGTTCTAGTGCCATTATGAGGTTGCTATTTATGGTTGCTATTGGATCGACCGGACTTTTGGTACAGATATCCATTGTCCTAACAGGATGAATTGTAATGATTCAGTGAGCCCTTAACTTTTCATTGAGTGCAATCATCAGGTCACATCTGAATTTCCAATACGTTATGACCAAATAAATGCAAAACTACTGACATTCCCATCAGCCTCAGCTGCACTTTGTGTTTAGTGCTAATTAGCTAATGCATGTTAACATGCTAAAATATGATCGTGAACATGCTAGTATACAGTATCTGCTAAACATCAGCATGTTAGCAATAGATTTTAGCTCAAAGCACTTCTGCTTACTGTACGTACAGCCTCAGAGCTGCTAGCATGGCTGTAGACTCTGTGGTCTTGTTTGCAGAATGACATCACATTATAAGACTCTAAATTACATTCAAGCTTGGCCTGAAGTAGAGTAGCAGGGGGAAAGATGAAGCTGAGTAGAAACTTTGATTGAGCTGGTGTTTACCTGTAAGGCACATTTCTGAGCAGGAAACAGATCAGCAAAAGCACAGCGAGAAACATCAAAACATGTAAGTTCAGTTTGCCTGTCAACACATAAAAACTGCATTAGAAGACTTTTTTTTTCATTAAGAAAACTGGATTCTGAACAGATTCCAATAGGCTACAACTCCAATATTGCAGGGTCCACACATGGGGTTATACAGTTTGGCCGGGCTATTCAATAGAACCACTCATCTGCTGCTGAGAGACTGTGTAATGGATTACAGCCGCTCACAGTAAAACCTATGGAACAAATCAGCTTTGTTATTTGAAGGAGTGACCTATTTTGCTCCAGTGTGGACCAAAGAGCCGTTGGTGTTAACACCCCCCAGGGAGACATCTTAGCTGGTGAAGCAGCCATCAGAGTGGAGGCTGACTGTTGAAGGGGAAAGTGGAAAGCTGCCACAGCTGCGCTAATGACATGTCGATACATTTTAACAGGAAGGCCGGAGAGAGAAGGTTCTAAGTATCTAGTGGCATTAGCACCACTGATGTATGATGTGTTAGCTTAAAAGACTTATTCTCTGGGAGCATGTGTACTGTTATTATTTTACCATGATAATGGGATCCCCTTTGCTGTTTTTACAGTATCATTGCCATGTCATATTTCATCTTATGCTTTCTAAATCCTCCCTACCTGCGCTACTTGAAAAGTACTAAATGACAGAGATTATTATTATTATTATTTCTGTGTTATCACAAGACTAAATTAACACTCTGGACACTTTGCAGTGGTGGAAAGCAATTACAATTACTCAAGTATGGTACTTGAGTACAATTTTCAGGTGTGTATGTACTTTCCATTTAATTTCTAAAGTCCTGACGAAGACCTACAGTGGTCGAAACATGTTGGCTTTTTAATGATTAAGTCACTACAATAAAGTAGGGCTGGGACAATTCATCAACGTAAGTGATGACATCAATTACAAAAATACGTCGATTTGCATAACATGCGTCCAATCGTCGGAATAGAGGAAGATGGCAGCGCCTGTAAGCATGGATTCATCTGAAGAAGCTGCAGCTAAAAACTTCGCTAACGGTCAATAATCATTAGGGACAGCCCTACAATAAAGGCTTTTAAATAGTTCCTTCCTCGTTCTTATCACTCCTCTGCATTTGTTTGACAGCTATGTTACTAGTTACTTTAAAGATCAATGTTTTACATCCAAATAAATACAAGTTATCAGTTATAAAATAGGATGTAGTTACAGATTAAGCAACCAAGTTAGCTTTACTTCATCCAGCTACAACATAAAATGCTGCATGCATGGTAATGCATTTATAATAATCAAATACTATTATTAGACAATCACACTGATGGTGTTTTTCACATGCCAGTCAAGTACTTTTACTATTGATACTTTAAGAATATTTTGCGGCTAATACATCTGCAATTTTACTGCATTAAATGTTGAATGCAGGACTTTTACTTGCAGTGCAGTAAGGCTGCAGTAACACCTTTAGGGGTGGTTTAAATTTGTTGAACAGCATTCAAGCTGGACTCCACAAACCCTGCTTCAGTCCAGGATTTATCCCGCAGCCCACAGAAACCACATTGTGACTCATATTTGGTGTACAGTGCATATGAGGAATGAAACCAAGGCAGATTTTCCACAACCTACTGGTGAGAAAAACAATCCAGCACATCTCAAGCAGCAGCAGTTACTCTGTGAAGGACCACCACGGAGCAAACTTAGCGTGCCTGTAGACAATTACATCACCAGTGTTACAGATACACACTGCTGTCAGAATGAGTTTGATGGGTGTGCTACTGGCACTGACTCACCAAACCATCTCTAAAGGCCATAATTCACTCGTAGAAAAAACAAGTGCATGCATCAACTAATCTTGTTTGCCTTTCCCGCCCACACTCATCCAAGGCAAATAATGCAACATGACATGCATTGTCAGTGCACAGAATAAATGACAAAGTTATGATGGGGCTGAGAGAGATTCCATTGTGCCAGCTTTCTGCTTGCTGTTAAGCTTCCAAACAGTCTGATTGCCTGGAATAAATTATGTACATTATGTTTTGCCTGCCTGCCCAACAATAGCAAGAAAGAATTCCATATTTTAGCGCCTTAGGATGACATTGAAAAGAAGTAATTGCTCAATATGGCTCACTCTCCCCTAGCTTTCATTTCTGTGATTGTCTGGAAGTGTACAAAGTAATTACATTGTGGCATTTAGTGGCAACGCATGTCTGCAGGTGTCCTTACAATAGTTTACAATATGGAAGGCAGCTATTTTAATTGACTTTTAAATGTTTCACATCTAATGTGAGATTTAAAAAAAAAGTAGTTACTTTTAAATAGTCTGCATCTGATATTTTACTTTTTACTTAAAGTCCCCTTCCACTCAAAGGAGTGAATGATATATACCTTCTGCAAATCCTTCTTGCTGTAGCCATTAAGGGTGCCACTGTAAATTGGCTGAAGCCCACTGTTCCAACATTTCAGTGGTGGAAGGAGCGGGTGTGGGAGCTCTACAGAATGGAAGACATAACTCACAACTTGAGGCTCCAGAGGGATAAACTTGCTAAAAATGTTTTGAAGGAAGAGAGCGATCATCCCTGATACCCCCCCCCCCCCCTCCTTTGTTTTTTTATCTTTATTTTTTATTTTATTTATTTTTTATGTTTTCACTTTATTTATTTATTTATTTATTTATTTACATTTTTTTGGTCCGATCAGACCATGTATGTCTGTGCTGACTGTCTACAATAAATAGGTTAAGTTAAAAAAAAATAACTTTCAGTAGAAAATAGTACCTATATGTAACTTGTATGAAACTCTATTGTTTTGACACTATTGTACATACAGTAACATAGTTTACATAGTTTACTTTGGGATTTATCTGATGAAGTGTTTAGCAGAGTCCTTTAGACAACCAATTATCTTGTTTATTTATGTATACTCTCAGATTTTAGGGGTTTGATTTTTATCTGATGCATTCTTGGAGAACCTTTGCTGTCCCTCCTCTGTGAGCAGGATGAGCACTCTGAACCCAACGTCTACTGTGGTAGATTAAACCAGCTGGACCTTCACTGGTCTTTTTGGGCATTTGAGCCACCAAAGAGACAAGCCTGTGAGAGGCTGATCAAAGAGTCTGATCAACTTGTCTTACTGAGACGATTTAATTAGTTTAGACAAACTGGGCTTCCAGCAGAGAGGAAAAGAGTGAGGGATGAAAGGTGGCAGCAAACAGGAACAGACAGAGATGGTGAGAGACAGAGAGCTATCTTAACAGCTACCTAGTTAAGTTGAGCAGAATTGTCTTTCATTCTTTAGGGAGTGCTTGCCCCGGTTGTCACATTTTGAGTAGGTGTGAAATAGCATTAAGTAAGCTCTAAGTGTTGTGTGTAACAAATCGATGGGTAATTCACTGCTGCGGTTTATGGTGATGCAACCAATTACAGGTGTGATTAGAGCAGCTGAACTACTTCATGTGTAATCTAATGGTTCAGACCCAGGTGAGAACCATAACATAAACGGTATATGGTCACCAGCACCAACAATTTCAATTGTTGCCAATGAGGAGAGAGCGCCTTTTCTGTGCGATCGCTTGGAGCACTTCTAAATCTCGGAACTTTTCAGAAAGGCGCTGGCGTCCTCACTGTCGATCCTTTTCAGGCAATTATCACAACAAAGACAGGAAAGCTGAATGAACACTAAAATTAGTCACATTGACTATGATTGAAAGACTATTTAAATCATTGAAGACTACATATTAGTGCTGTCAAACAATTAAAATATTTAATCGCAATTAATCGCATTAATGTCATAGTAACTCGCAATTAATCGTACATTTTTATCTATTCTAAATTTCAAAGTGCACATGTAAGGTAAACTAGGACTCAGCCTATAGTGCAGTTAAACCATGGCTTAATACTTTCTTTTTCTCAAGTTTGCTTTGAACATAGCAGTCAGGCTACTGCTCTTTATTCACCAGAGGCTCATCAACCCAGCCTCTTATTTCAGAAAGAATGAACAGTAACGGTTACCAATAAAAGGTAAGCCTACTACTTCTTTGCTTTGAGCCAGTTACTCAAACAGATAAGCCTGTTGACATTTTCAGACAACAGGGAAGCTTGCTTTGTTTGTACAACATGTTCAGACAGTGAAAACAACCTTTCAGAAGGTACTGATGTGGCCGATGTTGCTAAGTACTTGCGTGCAAGGCGGGCCATTTCACTGTGTGCCCTTCATGTGTGGACCACCATTCCTGGGGACAGTCATCCATGCCAGTAAGAGGCTCTGCCTTGTAGCGCTCCAGACATTGCTCAATACTGTCCATTTCGGCGTCTCGCGTTCGCCATCCACTTAAAACGTAACGTTAGCCTACTACTCTTTGGCCGGCTCGCAAGCCCTAACAAGTGTGTGCGGCGTGCCTGTTGTTTTGTTTCCGGTCTAGCTAGATCCGGTGTGGTGTTGTAGTTTTTCTAACGTTACCAGTTGTTGCAACAGCATGTGAAAAAAACTACAAAGTTTGCTAGGCCACAAAGAACGTTAATCTCGCGATAAAAAAATGTACGGCGTTAAAATGGGTTTGCGTTAACGCCGTTAATAACGCGTTTAACTGACAGCACTACTAAATATTCTTTATTTAGTCAGAAAAAAAGGAATATTAAGATGTCATCTTGGGCTCTGAGATATTGTGATGAGAAATGTACATTAAATGATTCATCAAGAATATAATCAGCACAAATCAATAGTTGCAGCCCTTAAATACATTTTTCAAAGACTATATTTCATGAAGCCTAGTAATAACCAACAATTTACCGTCAAACAGGATTTAAATGAGTTGTAGAAGTTTTTCAAAAAATCAGCATGTCAATGTTTATAATTATCTTTCACTGTGGAGGTTGTTGCTCCAATTACCATCCAAGAAGGCAGCCAAGGAAGGAGATCATTATACACAGTGAAAAAATAGAACTATAAAATTCAGGCTTTGTACTTTGAGTAAATGGTTTTGCTTATATTCATATACTCTTTCTACAGAACTGACTATGACAGAGCCATAGGGCCAAAATACAGAAAGTTAGTTTCACAGTGATGACCCAGTAAATGCATGGAAAATGGAGCTTGTATTACAAGGGTTAATTCAATTCTTGTGTTATGATGGAACAAACTACTTTATCAGCTTTATGTTCCAGATGGCTCTCTACAAAATATTTTCTTAAGATTAAAGACAGCTGGACTAACAACTCTGAGCTAAAGTCAGACACAGAAAAGTACTGTTTGACCAAGCTTAGCATCATAAGCTTAACCTTAGCATGTTTGTCAGATACCTCCTTGGCATTTTTAATTGTTTGTTCTAACCCAACCCACAATCATGGGTAAGTAAGAAATAAGTAGCCTTCTGTAAAGTCCTTCTGTAGCATACGTCAAAGTCAGAATGCCCGGATAGACTGAGGCACATAAAAAAAAAAAACACTGTATTTTTGTATATTGTGGTAATGTAGCACAACTTTATGGATTTTAACAACTGGTTGAAGCACATTTAAATCAATGATTTGTGTTAAAACAGAGTTGTTCTGACAAGCACACAACTTTTCTTTGAATTACAGACAAAACTAGAGTCAACCGCAAGTTGACCTGCAGATTACAGACATTACACAGGACCAAAAGAGCCGAGAGCTGCTGGAAAAGACAGCAGCTCCTGAATACAGACAAAGGAAGGAAAAGTTAAAGGGTAGAAGACAGAATTTTATTATTTCATTTTGAGTAGTGATAGAACTAAAAATGTAATGTTGACTTCTGACCACTTTCAGGCTGATTTAATAGTGCAGTACATGAAGAATCAAGATGAACACACACTTCAAAATCTGCTTAGAACTACTAAAACACTGCATTTAAAGCCAGATTTTCTATGTAGGTGAGCAAGCCTTTGAGAAAATCCTTAAGGCAGAATATCCCTGCTTGACAATGTAAATGAATTCCAAGTTAATTGCAGCTATGGAAATATGGAGTGAAATGTCAGTTCAGGGAGGTTAACTGCATTTACTCGATGGTACAGGACTCTAAATACTGTATCACATGGCACGTAGTGTGATACGATAGTGCACGTAAAATTTGAGCTGTGCACGTAATTCTCAGCTCTACATGCAGTAGGTGCGCGTAAATGTTCAGGGCTGCCAACTCTCACGCATTGACTGTGAGACTCACACACTCTCACTTGCATTTTCTCACGCAGTGAAAAACTAATTTCTAAGTGAATGTTGCAGCGCGAAAAGGAGGACAGCACACAGACAAGACAGAGCAGCGCAGCATCAGCACCGTAAAACACTGTGGTCAAGTGAGCCGCCGTTTCCAAAAACTCGGTCACGCCAGCTGCCGCTTGGATTTTGATGCACGTCTATTCGTGTTGTTATGGTAACTTGCAGGCACCCTGAAGTGAACACATGAAAAACATCATCACTTTCCCAGAGTCCCTATGCTGTTTAAATAATAGTTAACATTCTGAACATATTTGTTTTATCCATTATATTCCTGTCTCCAGGAAGACTAACGGTTCGGACTGCGGATCGGCTCCGCTGTGCGTCAGCTCCGTGCTCCGCCGTCCTTCAATACCCACCAGGTCCGTATTTGTTGCGGAACGGCTGCAGCCATGACTGACAGCTGAAGTCACTAGGACCCACGAGATCTCGCAAATTCACATATGATTGCGTGATATAACAGGATGTAGTTTCTATAAACAGAACCACAAAACCAACAACAGTTTGTTTCAGGCCTGTCTCCGCCCATTTTTCAAGGTGACGTTTTCAAGGTGTAGTGCAGGGAAATATGATCCGCCGTGAGCACGGTGTATTTTATTTTGAAAATTAACCGATGTTTTATTTTGTTTCTGTGCTCGACTTCCTGTCCTGCACTATCTGTCCTGTGCTGAATTGCTGCGGAGCTCTCTGACGTCCGGTAAAAATAGAAGCTCTGCGTATCTGCTCCCGAGGGCTGCGGATCGCCGGAGCTGGGACGGAGTCGGAATGCAGCCGTTCCGCAGTCAGTGGAAATACACACACTGACTTTAATGGAAACCTAATGACTCCGCCGCCGTTCCAGAGCGGATCCGCAGACGTTCCGCAGTTGGTGG
The DNA here is from genome assembly GCF_008315115.2 of Sander lucioperca. Classification (NCBI taxonomy): domain Eukaryota; kingdom Metazoa; phylum Chordata; class Actinopteri; order Perciformes; family Percidae; genus Sander; species Sander lucioperca. The sequence continues at coordinate 5,558,585 of NC_050185.1, forward strand.
AAATTGGGGGTAACTGTGAATTCAGTTTTTATTAGACACACTAGTGCCACCATGAGGTTGATATTTCTGGTTTTTGATCAAATGACTTGACAGATATTGGATGGATTGTCATGAAATCTGGTTCACACATTCATGTTCATAGGGTGGTGGTGTATTGCGGGATTTGTTGAATATGGTAGGCAGCAAGTACAGATAATAATAATGACTTTTTCAAGTGAACACATTGATGTCATCTCAATCAGGGATGATGGTGCCTTGCTTTGTCTGAGCCACTGGGAACGGTTTACAGAGAACTCCCTCAATCACGTCAAAAAAAACCAAACATTAAACTAATGGAGGGTGAGAATTGAGAGCACCGCAGCATTATTAGGTGAAGGCAGATTTATCACATCATAGCTATATACTGTGCTATAGAGTCGGAGCAAATTGGAAATGTATGGCAGGAAACCCAAAGTCAAAACTTGAACCCCTCCCAGCTGCACTCTTCCCTCCTAAAACTATAGTCTGAAAGTCTGTCTACCTTCTGTGGTGTCTCAGAATAGAGGCAGGTGCTCAGACAAACACACACACACACACACACACACACACACACACACACACACACACACACACACACACACACACACACACACACACACACACACAGCTGCTGAGAATTGTCAGGTGCAGATGCATTATACACAGAAGCGAGTGGCAGGAGTTGTCTGAGGCTGAGTAGAGCTTTTCAGGTATGCAGTAAATGATTCCCCTAACAGACATAACCATCTACAAGATGTTTGTACGCCTTCTTTCTCGTGATGGCACCCTCACAACAATAGCGGGGCCTGACAAAACAGTGTCCACTTAAAAAATGCGCTCACATACACAGACAGACACCTAGCAAATTTCCTGGTTCTAATCTCATCATAGCTGAGGCTTTTTTCCCTATTTGGGTCAGAAGGGTGCATGAAAAAAAGACAAGGGGATATCCTGCGTTTGACGATCTGATTTCCTGTTAGGTTGTGTCTGGCTGTTAAATAAATACACATTCTTTTTTCTTTGTGGGAGGGCAGACGGGACCGAGGGGAGCTGAAGTAATCGGAGATCTCAGCAACCTGGTTCCATTTGTATCATCCAGTCTTATCAGGGGTCCGGAAAGAAACTCAACAACTTAGATTCCTAAATAAAACAAAGCGGTGCGGGCCACACATATTGTGTCAGAGACAGCGATCAAATGGCTCCATTGTGGCCACAATAACCATACTTGGAAAAAGAGAAATGCCCAGAGTGACAATGTAACAACAGGCCTGTAGTGGGTGGGAGGTTGGAGTTATTCCTAAAAGTACAGTTGCTAAAAGGATCTTACAACATTGTCCATACTGGCAACAACAGATCTCACTAAGCACCAAAGTCAACAGATCTTTATTCATGTGTGTTTGTATTCATAACGCTGCATATGTGTGTGTGCATATATGTGTTTTCAGTATGCATCTTGACAGGAGGGAAACCAGGCATTCTGCAGAACAGAAGACTTAATGAAAAACAAACATATTCCATATGAGCCACAAGAACCCACAACATTTACCCTGAACTGATTAAATAAACATGAGCAGCAGATCCAGCCGGGCTTTTTTCATGTTAATCACTGAGTAAGCAGAGCAGGCAGAGTGGCCCTTTAATGGGTGCAGAAAGATGTAAACCAACAGTGTCTGTGTAACTGAATCAGAGCACTGGATTGTTTTTAATGAAAGCCTACGAAGACTATTTCATGCACAGACATCAGCTGGTAGGTCGTGTCTTGTGTGTAGAAGAATATTAAAGGAGGGATTTCAGTGTAAAGCAAACAAGAGCAAGATAACATGCACACTCGCAAAGTGGTGACAACCTGAATAAGCAAAGCATACTGCGAAATGAGACGAGGTGCAGACTGTCCTGATCAAATGAAAACAAACAACAAGGAGTAAAATAATGCTGTGCTGAGAACAATCCCAGCCGGAGCGGCATTGTGGGATAGATTTTACCCTTTGAAGCTGCCCTTGTTGGCTTAAATAATTACACCTAATTGCTGACAGCTGTAAGGGCAAATGAACCGTTTGCTTAAACAGGCACACAGATTGCTTACGGTGACTGCACTGGGTCACAGCTTTTATAGGATTCTGCCATTCACCATTACTAAAGAAAATTCACTTTCTGCGGAATGGGCCAATTTGTTTAGCGGTCTACAACTGACAACTCACTCATTAAAAAATCATTTAATGGCTGGGGATAATGAGTTATTTATAATCTGCAAGAGACAAGAACAACTACAGTAATTAACTGAAGATTAGACTTCAAAATATAATGCTACAACTCCTCAAGACCCAAGCCAAGTACCACCTGCTGATTAAAGTAAAAGTGAAGGAGGTTCTTCGGCACAGGCTCACCAACAAAAGGTGGACCAGCTATTCTCGTTTTAGAGAGAAGCCCTAAACCCCCCAGGTGTGTTGTTATATAGATATGTTGCACCTGTTTTCTTCTGGGAAAGTAAAACGTTAGATAAAGTGGGATATACTGCAATTCCTTTTCAGTTGGATTTTATTCGTCCAGTACCCTGGAGCTAGTCTGGCTCCGCCCTCCTACGTACTTCCACTCAATTTTCATTTTCCTTCAGTACTCCATCTGGGTTTGCGGTATATTCTTGGGTTTTCGCCAACCAAATATTTGGCGGTCCAATCAGCGAACAGAGGGAGTGGCTGAGAACTATGATGTTGAGGTTGTGACGTGCGCTAGTTTGAGTTGTAGCTCCGTAATGGCGGTGGAGAAAGATGCGGTCCATTGTGGCAACGCTGCCGAATATCCAGAAGTTAAAGCCTAGAACAATCTTTGCTGAGTTTTGTTGGTGGCCATGATGTTGTGGCCCTCCTCCCCACGGGGTTCGGGAAAAGTTAGATTTTCCAGTTCGCTCCGTTAGTGATGACGGAGTTGGCTAAGGCGAACGCTAGCGACGCTAAGCTGATAATTGTTGTCGTCTCCCCTCTTGTTAGCCTGGTCCTACCAGACAGTACGTAGGAGGGCGCAGCCAGGCTACCAGAGTGGCTCTGGGCAGATCTAATAGTTTTAAACTTCAACAGAGTACCCGCCTTCAAGGAAGTTTTTGTCAACATTTGTCAATAGAGAGTGGCCAGACTCTCTGTACAAATGAAATGTACGAGAGTCTGGTAGCACTTTTATTTGGAGAATTATTTGAGTGAAAGAAGGTCTTGTAACTTGGTGCAGTTTTGTAAGTTTATTTAAGTGTTTCCCCTACCATTGTTTTGGGGGGGGACAGCCCACCGTGTCATTATTTCTTTTAAATTAAACTACCGATATACAGGAAACGACTTAATGACTGTGAATGAGTGTGTTGGCAGTTTCATTTTGAGAGTTTGTATTTATTTCTTGTTGACCTCACCTGCTCCAAAAAACTGAAGAACAACAATCCCAAAACAAAAGCTCTCTGTCTCGCCTGTGACTCACACAATCCTACGCCGTGTTGCGCAGCTGGTGTAGCCAGTTAAAACATACATTCCACGGCACATACGCTCCGCTAACGGTCCGCAAACGTTGCACGTAATGTAACCTGTCTATTGAACTGTCCAATATTCATGTCTAAGCCCGTGGAGCTACATGATCAGTCGACAAAATTTGTTCTGAAAAAAAGATTTGTGTCTGTGCCTCCAGAGAGTGCCTCAAAGGAAAACATCTGAGCATGAGACATGAGCACAACCAATAGACTGCTCATCACATCTGTTCAGGTTGGATTAGAAATCAACTAGTAACAGCATTATTGTAATGCAAAGGGGAGAGCATGAAGGCTTATCGCAGCACTTAAAATCTTTGTAAGCAATTGGAATGCACTGCTTGCATGCAATAGAGAATAAAACAAAGCTAAACTATACTGCACATAGAACATTACAAAAACAAACAGTGTCTCAGAAATGACCACTTTAATCCTGCAGAGATGTTCAATGAATAACATGGAATTTTTATAAATATATACAGAAAGCATCAACTGCCTCAGTGGGCAAAAAGTGCAATTGTGACGGGTCCTCTCAGCAGTTTACCAAGCCCATTTGTCGTCCACTGTTGTCTTCGAAAAAGCTTTGTTTTCTGTGATTTCTGTGTGCGGTGGAGCCAGAACAATAACCACAGAAGGAAAAGCAGCCCTCTCCTGGGATTTGGGGAGAAGGGAAACAGCAATGCTTGATTTCGCTCAAGCTGTGGCTTTGTAGCAACAGCTCTCACTCCCTCTTATTTCTCTTTTTTTTCCTCCAACTCTATGATTCACAGCAGAAAATTGACTCGGGGAGGGAGTGAATAGTGGGTGGCGCCAAATCCTTCCTGTACTGGACGTACTTTTTTTCCTGCTCGTTGCCAAAACCAGACTGCTGTCAGGCTCTGAAGCAGTGGTTTTCACAGGGAGAAACTTACAGCAGTAGGTTTAATTTGTTCCTTTTTTCTTTCCATACTACACCGATGTTTGGTTAAGGGCATATGAACAAAAGGGGCCCCCTACGTGGGCTCTCCAGCCGAACCATGGTTGTTAGATTAGCCCAGCAGGCTTACACCATGGGCTCCAGGCTTCCACCACCAAGCAGGAGGCAATTAACTCTCTTCATATCATCACACCTGGTTTGCATAGAAACATTTGCTTTAAACCATACACAGGTGCTACTGGCAACATGTGGGCACCTTGGGAGGGTCAGCATGCAGAAAATAAGACTCTGGTTAAACCCCCCATGGCCTTGCATTCCCTGCTATCATTCCTCCACTCAGACCAATGAAGTGATGTTTCTTTTGGGACGCCATGGCTTCAGGCAGAACAGTGCAGGTTGCTTAGCAACTGGGTACAGAAAGAAGATCATTAAATTGCACTAAAGCTCACTCAGTCCTTATTTATGTATCTGAGAACTTGTTGCTCCAACCCGCAGTGAATAAGAATCTTCCCTCGGATGAACTCAGATGTTTCAAAAGTGTAGGGCAGCACCAGACGGTAGTGATGACACCTCATGTGATTCAAAATACATTTTGCAGCTACAATAATACACAAAAAGATTATAAATGAGTGTCTGAGTGGGTGACGAGGCAATGGTAAATGTTCAATCTTTCATAACACAGCAGCTTGCTTACTGTAGTTTTCTGTTAAAAATCGTAATGATGATTTTTACACATTACAAGGATAGTGTCTGCTGAAATCAAGTATGACAATTATTTACCAGCCAACCCAGCACCTCATATTAATATTCAGCAAACCAATATGATAATCAGTCAGTCAGTATCCACAATGCAAATACTGCACCGTACACTTCACACCATATTGACTGTCTTCAGGTTATTTGAGGAGAACGTTACACTTTACCATGCTATATCTCATTTCCCCCCTAGGATGAAAATGGGTCTATTTGGTTCTCTCCATAAGGAAACTGCATTGCATAAACACAGCTTACTTCAGCTCAGTTAACATTAAGTTTAATCAATGGAGCACACTGTTTGTGCATGCAGAGCTTCATTTCCTGCCGCTATGAAGACTGTGAGCAGAGGCTGCTGCTCACCAGCGAGCCAACACCTGCACTATTTATAGCCTACGGACGTTAAAGCTAACAGTGTAACAAGAGACCGCAGACTTGGCCCTACGCTGGTAATTAGAAACCCAGTGAAAGCTCACCATCTCCACAATGGAGGAAAAAGATGGTGCCAGAAAAGACACACTGGGGATGAGCCAGAATACACTGCCAGACCTCCTCAGCGAGTTTCACATTGCAGATACAGTTTTTCAAGTGAAATCCAGGCATTTTTTTCAGATTTAGAGCTGTTGCTATGCTGTAGCTAAGCTTGTGTAACGATTACGGTTTCCATGCAACAACTTAAGTTCTCAACTGTCTAATGCAGCCCATTGTTGCACTTACTGTAAGCCATGTGTGAAGAATATTTGGCGAGGCATTTATAACAATAAGCTCTATTTACTACAGCTTACTATGCAATTAAACGAGAAAAATGTGAAGACCCTGTAGATGGAGTGGACACAGCACACTGCTGATTACAACTACAATTCTTTGTAGGCATTGACTGATTTTCAAGATCAGCATTTAGAAAGAGGAGATGACGTCGCAGCCTGTGAGGGTTCAGGACTCAAGTGTTTTGCCTCCCGATATGCTTTACAATTATTTTTAAAGCTCAAGATCAAATCCACTTTTTTGTATGTACTCCTGTCATTTGAGTCCTAGTATTAGCATCTTAATTCAAGGGAGACAAGAAACAGCTAATTACAGGATAGGTTCACAATTTTTTCAAGTATGTCTTATAACAATAGTCAGGTGCCCATATGGACTTAGAAACAGGTTTTTCCTGCTGTTATCATTCCTCCTGTTCATAATGGTCATTAAAAGATTCCATCATAATACAATGTAAGAGATGGGGGACAAACCCTTTAGGATTCAATGTGTAAAAAGTTGATTACAGAGAGCTCTCCAGCCAAAAGTATTAGAGGGCTGATATGAGCGCTTAGGGACACATTAAATCATGTCAAAAGCAAGTCAAAACCTTTTTAAAGTCTTCATTTGTTTAAAACGTTGTGCTTCAAGTGTGAGATCAAGCAGCGCGCACACAAACACACACACACACACACACACACACACACACACACACACACACAGTTAATGCATTCATCAACTGTAAATGAATATGCTGTTTTATTCTTTACATTAAGTACCACTTGACTAGCACATACTTATTACACCACTATGAGTAAAGTCCAGTGGCAATTTCTTTAAGACTGCAAGAGAAGCTCGGCTTCCCCTAAAATGTCTAAAATGTAATGGTCAAATATGTACTATTGTGTTAACATTTTATTGACTAAAAATGCATTAGAATACATTCATCTCGAAGACGAGTTCGTTCAGAATCAGCTGACTCGATTTCCTTCTCATAAATTCCCGTAGCGTCACAGCGCATTTCCCTGTTGAAGCCTAGCGTCCATTGACTTCAATGGGGCTGCTTTGAGCAGTTTTTTTCAGTGCTTCAAAACTAGACGGTCAATGGATAAATGCTGTGATTATGTCCCGCCCACGGACGCTCGGCGTCTCTGGCGGTCAATGGAGCAGTGGGCTGGGCTGGACGCTGGGCTTCTGCTTGATGATTGGAGGGTCTGTCAAAAGGCTGCATCTCCTTTTGATTGACAGCGATTTTGTACTATAAAAAGTCGCCGAAGCTGTTCAAGCAGAGCTCAGCTCAGTCCCATCGCAGATTTTGCAAGTGTTGTTGAAAGACGAACTGCTGCAACCTATTTCTTGGTATTTGCTTTGCGAAATTGCTAGCCAATTTTCATCATACATTTCATTCAAGTATACACCACATTCCTTGTTTCAGTTTAACCTAATTCCCACATTTCCTCCTTTGAGTTTAATATCGTTTTGTTAGATCGTTTGTTCATTCATTCATTCATACAGTAGGCTAGGCTAGTGTTGTAGGGGTGAACTAGCCAGCTAGCAAACTGCACACAATGGCAGACAATGCTAATATTGTCAACCTGATTTTGGCGAAGCCATTTGAAAGTCTTCCTTACGAGGATAAACTTAGAATTAAACAGCAGGGTTAGATCAACACTTAAGATTGATTTAGTGAAAAAGATAGGGCAAAGTAACAGGTCTTTTCAGCTCTCCTGGTATGACAAAGTTAGCTGGCTGACTGGAAGTGCTGTGACAAAGAAAATGTACTGCTGGCCATGCCCATGCCTCTTGATGAAACCTCACGGATATTATAAATGATTATTATAATAATTATTAGATTATTATTGTATTATATTATTATTATTATATAATATATATTATATTATTAGTATATATATTATTATAATATTATTATAAATAAATGGACAATTTTTATGATGTAGGCCCGAAAATGAGCTTCCCCTCTTTGAAAGACCAGCACTGGTAAAGTCTCTATAGCCATCAGCTGTATTTGGCTTTTTCTCTGCCAACAGCAGCACCTGACTGTACGGGACTCGCATGTCTGACTTCATCAGACAAAATTACAAATCAAGTGCACACTAACACACACACTAACAAACACACACACAGACACACACACACACACACACACACACACACACACACACACACACACAGACGTTTGCCAGAAGTACAGTTTTTTTAATTGATTCCCTCAATTAACCTTACACAGCTACTTTAATTAAATTCTATTCTGGACTGGCTGTGTTCAGGTATTTTGAATTTCCATCCTGCTGCGCTCATTATGCCCCACTTCATCAGATCTATTAAATACAATCATACAACAAATCACTATATGAAAAATCCCACACTGAACTGCTACCTGTGTGAATCATGAAAACAGTTGAGAAAATAAATCAGACTTTAACAGTATCAATTAAACAAACTGTGAAAATATGATACATTGTGACTGAAAGGTTTCCAGCAAAGGTGTGATGGAAAAAAAAAAAAATCTATTTTATAAACAGTTCTACCGAGTGGGAGGCTTCCTGTCTGATTGTGAGCCAGATGTAACAGGAGCAGCTGAGGCTATGAAGGCACGCAGAGATACACAAACGGGCAATTAAAACATTTATTGCAAGCATCTGGTGATCCAAGACTGATAATAATATGCTTCATCTTTTGTGTTGAGAGCGCGCCAGAGTCATTACGAGCGTGCACAAGTCAGTTTGTACACAGCTCAACTGAAGTGCCTTCATTTCCACATTAACTGACAAGCTCCTTGATTTAACAGCACAGACAAGTGTTTGTCCAACAGTGTTAACAGATAAAGCAGAGTTATTAGCCACTGATGGTATTTTATACGTGTCCTACTCTTGAGCGCAACATACAGTAGGCATCGGAGAAGAGATCTCCAGCAGAGAAAAACTCATTACTGTCTCCTCCTCCCTGACAGCTCCATGCTCAGTTACAATACATTGACATGCTCAATGTGAAACCACTGCTGTGTGTTTTACTTCTACTGAAAGGTTACCTATATATCCTGAATTTCAAAAGGAACATTTCAACTGAAAAAGAGAATTTCAAGCTTTTGATTCACACTAAAATGCATTAGCAACCATTAGCCTGACCCAATTGATCTCCTCCCTTTAGCAGTGAAGCTCTGAGCTACATCAAACCCTGCCTCCTCTGCAGAGCAACAAAGACCCGTTTACCAGGGGAGTTAAGTTATATTAAGACACTCATTAGCTCTTCAAGTAGTCACCAATACATACTGTATATTAATATCTATTTTTGCAACTCCAAGAGTACAAGTTGAAAATGAAAAAAAAAGTTAGCTTAGCTTACCTTAGACTACTTTAGCTACTACTAGGCGGTTGAGCTGCATTGTGGGTAATGTAGACACCAGGTTTTAACAAGTAAAATAGAATAAGAAAGACAATATCTCTGGTTCTGCTGCATCAATTTGGATCCTTTTTTGTTTTAAACTGGCCATCATGAGTCCGACAGTGTTATAGGATTAATGCATGCATGGTCATCACTTAATATTAGGGATGCACCGATCCGACTTTTCCAGTCCCGATACTGATACCGATGCCTGGGCTTTGTGTATCTGTCGATACCCGATACCGATCCGATACCGTTGTTGAATTAATAACAAATTGTATACCTTTTCCACTTTATACCTTCCTTCCACCATGTGGAAGAGACTAAAGGCACCAGACTTTCCTAACTAAACATTACTTTCCTAACTAAGACAAAACAACATAGATGTATTGAATTCTTATTTATTTGTTATTTAAAAAACAATTGTGCATTCAAATCGAAAATATAATGTAATCAAACTTCTTAAAATAAATTTAAATAAATAACAATAATGGGCCTTTATATAGGTTTATAATGGCTTATTCTACTGTCAGGAGTACATAGAATATTACAAAAACATTTTAATGTCATCATGTTTACTAAAAGCTTTGATTACTAAAGGGTTTGCTTGGCTCATCAACATTATACAATAACGTTATATGAAGGAGAATCCATCAAACAGTTACAGAATCTAAACTATTTTTTTTTCTGCAAACTGCAAAGTAAAAATAAACTCAAATCGAATGAATACACATACAAACAACTTTAACATTGTTTCCCTTTCAAAACAAAATAGTTCTAACTACCTTGGCCACAGGGTAAGTTAGGTTGTAGTGTGGTTGTAGTGGGCGACTGAATGTAGCTCCACTGTCAGCCTCCTTCGCTGTTTGAATAATGTTTGTAGGTTGGCGGACATATTTCAGCGAGCGAAGGCATCTTAAATCCAGTGTTTTAATCATTTCTCTGAACCCGTCTTTCTCAACGGTCTGTAGCGGGACCGTAGCTGGATGTTCATAATGTTGCTCTGCTGCATGCTTGAAGCAACATGTCTTTAACGTTAGCACGGTAACGTTAGCTAGTACGGCTGAGTAACGTTAGAGCGACGGGCAACAACAGTGGTTAAATTATGTTCGATTTTTTAGAAACAAAAAACCTTGCAACAACAGACGGCTCCTCTCTTGAGCATATGTTGTTCTGGTGTATCTCCGGTCTTTCTTCATCCTCTAACTTTCTTCTCTGTTCTTGAATGTGCAGTACTGACCGGAGCCTCTCCCAGCTTAACAGACTGTTATGCTACCTGGCTAGCTAGCAGCTATAATGTTACACAACATGCCGTTCGGCGGTGTAGCTACATTTGTAAATGTAAAATTCTTAGTGTTAGAAACTGTTTAAGTCACAAATTGTTATGTGCTATGGTGTTTTATCCTTTTAAAGATAGTTAGTTGTGGGTTATTAATTGTTGTGTTATAAAGTTACTACCATGAGTGAGAAGGGTACACAGTTAACAGGGGTCCCAGTGCTGCAACGGAGGGAAAAAAAAAAAAAATTGGATCGGCCCGTGGATCTGTTAATTTTTCCGATCCGATCCAGCTATTTTGTCAATATCGTGGGCCGATATCCGATCTTAATATCGGATCGGTGCACCCCTACTTAATATAGACTGAACAAGGGAACTTTAATCAATTGTCTGAGAAATGTAAGAATCCATAGAGTAGATGTACAGTACTTAAATGTGATTGTATTTCCACATAAAAATATATTTCTCTTTTTGATGAAAATCCTGTTTATGTATGTGCAAAAGTGTGCATCTGGATTAGTTCTGTAACCAAAGTTGCTCCTGTTCTTGGTCTACTGTGAACTACAAGTCTGAAACCTGCTTCAAACTTGTCGAGGAAGTCCTTGAGGAGGAAGAGAAATGATTACGACTGATTTTGATGGTCTGCAATTCAAAGCTAAAAGAGTTAAGTAAAAAAATTTGGAATTTAATTGGATTCTGGCATAGCCGGACTTTTCTCTACTTCATTTCACTAGTTCAACTCTGTTGCACAGGATCCCAATGGGGGATGCATTCATCTATGCCTGGGGGCCCATTGTCTCATAATCTGTCCACGCACATCACTGATAGCTTTTTATTTAAACTGTGTAGTAATTTGGGGTGGATTTCTTCTTTACATAACAGAGAGAAGGAGCAGAAATCTGAAATGTGTAAAAGCCATCTTAATACGGGAATCTGGAAGAATGGGTTTACAGCTCAACTGCAGCTCTCACTACGAAGCACTGCCCACAACATTTAATCACACAATTACCAGCATTTTATTGGTTTAATAATTGATTACCATCAGGTGTTTGAAAATAGTTAAACAGAATCACTCTGCACAGCATCTGTTCACCAGGGCTTACAGAGTGATATGAATAATTATGCAATGCATTCACACTATTCCTGTAAAGTATGACAATCCACCCTAACTGCTTGGTATTCGCCACCCACACTATCCTGTCCACTCCTCCTACTCCCTCCAAATTAATCCTAATAAATGTTACCTCCCAAGGTGGCAGTGAGGATTATAAAGAAGACATCAGAAGCAATTTGAGGTTGTTCATGTAAGGTTACATCATTTGAGTTTTATCACTGAACCACAATATAAATTATTTTGTAAAATTTAAATCTGCACTTGATTCCTCTTGCTGTCATTATTAGATAAGATGAATAGGTAGAACATACGTGTCCAACTGATTTATTTTTCAAGGAGTTTTGAGACTATGTCAAAGTGAGAGTAGATGAAAATAAATTTTATTTTCATTGTCACAATTCTCTAAAAAAAAACAAAAAACAATTCTGCCTTACTTTTACATCTGCACCATCTGAACTGAACATACTGTATGGAATACCTTAACCTTGAAGTTGATAAATATCTTAACCTCATGTTCATTTTAAACATAACTTATTATGTCTAAGTTTGTTAACATTTAAGCTTACAACATATGACTCTAGCTCTTGTCTTTCACAAACTTTGGAGACTTTGGACATGCCTGCTGTACAGTATATGTGGCTAGACATCCTGAATACGTTGTCATGTTAACTTAAATACTACAGGACTTTGCACAACATAAACTGAAACACAATGAACCATCTTTTAGTCCTCTAGGTAATATTAAACACATTCAGTATTGTACCTTTGGCTACATCCACACTAATACGTTTTCATTTTTAAAACACAACTTTTGCTACGTTTACGCCTGGCGTACACAATACTCCGGTGTTTTCGGACCACCAAAATGGAGACTTTCAAAAACGCTTCTGACCCCTTTATAGTTTGAAATCTTTGGGATTGCGTTTTAGTCTGGACGGGATTTTCCGGAATAAAACAAACATCAAACTTGACTACAGGAGATTATTTTAGGCAGGGTGCTTAAACATTTGTGTGGACGGAAAATTGTTTTCGTTTTAAAACGCTGTGTTAAAATGAAAACATATTAGTGTGGACATACTCTTTGAAGCTCACATGGGAGCTGCTCTTAGGTCTGTTTTCATGCTCAGTCAGCCCACCCACTCTCACTTAACAACAGAGGGTATGTCAACAGAAATAAATCACTGAAGCACTGCTAAGGTTAGCAGATGTGAACATTAGTTAACAGCCTGTATAATTATGTTATCTCAGCCAGCCATTGTATTCCAGTCCCTCGGGACTACGTTCAGGCAGAGCCTTTTACTCATCATCACAATCTGACAGAATGCAATTACCAGAACACAAAATGTAGCCTACTGAATATTGAAAATAGATTGATATTTCACGTCTATCTTAGCAGAATAGAAATATATGCCACAATTAAGTGATCAATCTCTTCCACACCGCTTAGCATTCATTAAATCAAAATCAAAACAGTCTGCTGCTTGAACAAGGAGTGAGGCTGAGCAACAGCTGAAAAATCTCAACAGAGTAAAGCATCTGTGTTAAGGTACCAAAAAAGCTACTTTTTAATTAGCCTGGCTAATGAAATATTACAGATGAGGAAATATCTTTATGCAACTCCCCTGTTTCTTTATTACATGGCACAGTTTCTCCTGTCCCTGCCCTTAATCAGGCAAATCAATTACTTTGACAGGTTTTGCAGAGTCAGGGATGTGTATTATATTCATATCTACACAGACTGCAGACACAGTCTGGGAGATCGTCCAGAAATACGGTGAGAGAGCGATGAAAAGACAAAGAAAAAAAACAAAGAGAGAAGGCCTATTCTATGGGCCTCACAAGGATTTTATCCCTTTTTCTCTCAAGGCTATTTAATTTACAGTAAAGCTTAAAATAACATATAGCATCACCACTATAAAAAACCTAGTGTCTCCAGCTCGAACAATGATTGTATGGATCTCCACTGAATACAATTTTAGCTCATTTCCCATAGACCTGCACAGACAGCCTATTGGTAATTGTCTAAATGGCAAGTACTTGCACCAGCCATGGCCATCCTGTGGAGGACATTTCAAATGCTCCTGTACAACATCACCAAGCACACTATAAAACATTCTCAGTGGAAACATGAAAGATCCACTTACTAAATGGCTAGAATAAACAGCAGAAAGAAAAGAAAAATGAAACACAATGGCTCTTATCTTCAATGGTCTCATATTGATGAGTTGTTTGATCTTTATCTCGAGTAGACCACAGAGTATTGTTGCAGGGTAGGGGGTGGGGGGCAGACCGCTCCTCAGTAACAATTCAAAGTCCTGCATGCACTAACCATAGCCCTGCCTCTGGCTCTGCCATTCATGCCTGGCTGCTTGATTTAGCTCAAAGCACTTATGTTCATGGGAGTGCGCTCACAGGATAAAGCAAGCTGAGCAGCACCGAGGAAATGACAGCTTTTACTGCTTGTAAGAAACTGCTGGAAAACGCACTACAGGCTTGACATACAGTACACTGCCAGGGGATATGGCTTTTGCAGCTTTTTACAACCAATATCCTGTGGGTTGTGCCTCTGCGTCTTCAGGGAAGTGGAATCGGAGACATTTTAAGGAGCTGTCACTCTGTTGCGTTTGCACATCTGAGGCTGCCCTGCAGCACGGCTCTCTCCCTGTCCCCTGGGAGGATAGGCTGTGCGACCAAAATATTTCGGGGCTCTGTGACCCTGATGACAGGCCATTCTGCCTCCTCCACCTGTCTGTCAGGCTACCCTCGGGCCACCGCTAAACAGAGATGGCAGCTTTCACCACAGTGAGAGGCTGGAAGAGCTGCGATGTGTCAGCTTGGGATAAACGTGCCTCCCCTACAGTTTGGTGTTAACAAATTATCAAAGCAAATGCATGCAGCTGATGATGTCAGTGCTTTGTGTCTGAGCATAACTAATGGCTTGTCAGCACACTGATTTCCCCCATACATCAGCCAGGAGAGCAGAGCTTTGCAGTGGTGACACCCTGTCTTGGTGAAATCTGTGCCACCTGTCAGACACCCATCGCACAGAAAAGTCTCAGAAAGTGTGTGTGCTGAGTAAGTCTGAGAGAGTGGGAAAGGAAAGGATATAGCAAAGAAAACAGGACAAGGTAGAAGAAAGAAGAGGGATAAGTGGCTGCTAAAAGACAGGCCTAGGAGGCTGTGTGACTGAAAGGGAGAAACAGCAGAAGCAAGTGATTATCACTGCACTACTGCAATTACACAAAAGGTCCTTAGTGTGGAACCAAGCAAGGGCCGCTTGCTTTCGCTTCAGAAAGCAGCACTTTAGCAGAGGTAGATAAGAGTCAGAAAATCTTGAAGTGAGGAAGCTAAGTGGAAAACGCTGCATGCCAACACTGTTATTTTGCACTTCAAGTCCACAGCTTAAGAAAGAGGATGAACGAGGTTAGCAGGAACAAAAAGGAAACAGAGGAGTAAGACCATTTATGTATAAAAAACAAAGTGTGAATAAGCAGGACAAACAGAACAGACAATACGTCTGAGAAGAGTTCAGTGTCTCAGCAGACACTTGACATGTCATGGTCAAAGAAACTAATGATATCAGTAACAGATAAAAGTGCACAGTATCTCCGGGTCGCCACGACCACCAGACAGGTGCTCCTTTTGCTTACTTCACTGTTGATTTAGTTTGCAGTGTCATATTTCCTGTCCGTCAGTCAACATTGTTGACAAAACAATGTTCAGGGGAGGGAAAATGTTTCCTTTGAGGTAATGGGGGAGAGAAACATGACATGAACCCTCACTTCGCTTAAAGCACTGACAGAGACGAGCCTATGGACTCAGGGGAAGAAAATACACATAGTACACATGTATGTATGTTTTTACAAGAACAGATAAAAACAAGATACGCCTGACATACTGGTCTTTACCAATATAGCCCAACACAAGCTGCCTAAATTGAGGCAACCATGTCTTAGACATAAGCCTGAGGGATCCATTTGAGTCATGGCTACACCCATGGGCGTCAGTTTGGTTTGAAATGTGCTGGGGACAGAGATGCATTCAGAAGTACATTTCCAGAAGTGCTGGGTACAATGACGCATTCATTTTTTTTTTCTCTTTCGCGCAGGTCATGTTTTGAAAGATGCTGTCCTGTAGCTTACTAATGAATAAAAACGTGGTTTAATGTACGTAAACAATGATCAATGATTACCAAATTTCTCTCTCATATTGCTCCTCATAACCACTGAAAACTGACAAAAAAATGTAACCCAAAGTCCAATTATTATGGACATTATCTGACATTAAGCATTTCTGCTTCATTAGAGCCTATGTAAGGAAAAAGCTTAACATGGTTTAATGTACCTAAACAACGATCAGACATCACCAAATGTCTCTCTCATATTGCTCCTCATAACCACTGAAAACTGTCAAAAAAAATCAAACCCAAAGTCCTGTTATTATGGACGTTATCTGACATTAAGCGTTTCTGCTTCACATTTTCAGCAGGGCAGCGGAGCGGCTGTGGGTTGACTCCCCACGGTTCTCATGGGGTTTATAAGTCATAACGTGAAAAAGCTCAGCGTGGTTTGACGATTATTGAAGTTATCTCACATTAGCGTTTTCTTCTTCATTGGTGCCTATGGCGAGGAAAATTCTTTTACCTAAATAACGATCAATCATCACCACATTTCTGGTTAGATTTTTTGACAGTTTTCAGTAGTTATGAGGAGCAATATGAGAGGGATATTTGGTAATCATTGATCATTGTTTAGGTACAAGCTTTTTCCTCGCCATAGGCACCAATGAAGAAGACAACGCTAATGTGAGATAACTTCAATAATCGTTGGATTTCGGTTTAGTTCTTTTGACAGGCGTAAGTGTTCATTACAAGATATGGCCATGAGAAATTTGGTGATCATTGATCGTTGTTTAGGTACATTAAACCACGTTAAGCTCTTTTTCACGTTAAGCAGAATGTCCCGACAGGCAGTGTTGTGAACAGAGAAGCGTGCAGCCAGCGCAGCAGCAGAGCGGCTGTGGCTGTGCCTGCCCTGTGGGGATAGAGATTGTTGTGGATTTTTTGGCATCTGTCGCTCAAGAATTATATGTGTTATGGACTTTTTTTTGTTAACTAAATTGAGCTCGAGGTTTTCAAAAAAGTGG
Source organism: Sander lucioperca (assembly GCF_008315115.2). Taxonomy (NCBI): domain Eukaryota; kingdom Metazoa; phylum Chordata; class Actinopteri; order Perciformes; family Percidae; genus Sander; species Sander lucioperca. The sequence goes on from NC_050185.1 coordinate 5,575,449, forward strand.
TGGGTACAAAATGACTCATGACGAAATCTGGTAGGTACGCGTACCCACCGTCCCCACCGAAATCAACGCCTATGGCTACACCTCTTACACAAGACTCCGTAGCAGCTCAGCTAGCTTGCTCCAACATGGCTTCCGGTCAACTTCAACTGCAAGATTTTATAACCGTGTGATTTAGGGATGGGGAAAAATCAATACAGCATAATATTGCAATATTTTCCGTGGCTTCTTTTATTACTTAAATTGCAGATGAGAATTTAACATTTTGGTTTTAGAATAATAAAATCTATTGCTTTTTCAGTCCACTAGATGGTGCAGTTGAGTTTACATTTTCAATTGACATGAACAAGCAGAGACATTTATCTTTTTAGATAAAACAGATGTTGACAAAGTTTTCCTTGGGGGACATAATTTGAAGTTGGATAAAGGCAATCAATTGAAATATATCGCAATATGTTTAAAATCGCAATAACATCGTATCGTGCCATAAGTATCGTGATGATATCGTATCGTGGGGCCTCTGGTGATTCCCACCCCCAATGTGATTATTTATTTGCAACAATGAAGATTTAAATCCTAAACTGAATCACGCCCATCAAGATCAAGATTCAAACAAAAGAAAACACATCACTCCACTGAATTCATTTGTAATCAAACACAGATAATTTTAAATATCCAGTAACTGTTTTGTATGCAGCCATGCGTTTGCTCCCGTGTTGACAGATGAATGATGGAGCCTTTCAAGCAACACACACACACACACACACACACACACACACACACACACACACACACACTATGAGGCTTTCGTGTGAAGATCAAAGTCAGTGAAAGGACAATGAAAGCAGTGAACACTGGAAAGGAGACAATTGTGATGTAGGAGGTTCTTGAAACACAAAACACTTGAAAGCCTAGTTGCTCAACGTGTTTCATGTAGGAAGGAGGAGGACGAAACATTGAAGCATGTCAGACATAACAGGATGCACACTGGTAGTTGGGAACACACACACTCCATGTCGACTCTGTCCCAGGCTAAGCTCTGCAGTGCCTGGCACATTGAGCTCCCCTACTCGTGTGTGTTTGAGTGCACACAGCTGTACAGCACTCACTGTAGGGGTGAGTGAAACAATAGGTCTGACAAAAAAAAAAAAAAAAAAAAAACACAGGCCTTGTCTGCACACACGTGCACACACACGCATTATATAATTAAATTATATAAATATATCTTGGGATTTTATGGCAATGGACTGAGCCATAGAGAAAGCAGCTTCTCCTCATACTTTCTCACCTTTTAGTTGAGTCTTAAGTGCAAAGTCCAGTGCACAGTGCAGACCCTGGTCACAAATGTTCACCCTGCACAACTTTTAAAAGCAACTGCTGGATGTGAAAACAATCTGGATATTACATATTGCACTGGTTCTAGGGCTGGGCAATATATCAATATTATATAGATATATAAGGCTAGATATGGTCTTAAATTTTGGATATCATATCGTGATATGACACAAGGGTTGTCTTTACCTGGTTTTAAAGGCTACATTACAGTAAAGTGATGTCGTTTTCTGAACTTACCAGACTGTTCTAGCTGTTTAATTATTTGCCTTTACCCACTTAGTCATTGTATCCACATTATTGGTGATTGCATATTAAAACTCTCATTGTGTTAATATTTTGTGAAAGCACCAATAGTCAACCCTACAATATCGCCAGCGATGTATTTGGTCAAAAATATCGTGATATTAGATTTCTTTTCCATGTCGCCCAGCTCTAACTGGTACCATCTGTAGAGATGTCACACTAATATTTCCATCCACTTTCTTTAATGATTCTTTACAAATCAATGAAGAACATGAACAATATTTGTGTCTGGGTGTGTTCTTGTCTCAGTCTTTCACCAATTCAACGCTTTTAATATGAAGCAGCCACGGCTGTCGGAGAGTGAACAATAAGCAGTAAGGCTGATCAACTAGATACAGTTGTGCTGGATTACATGCTGCATCATTTTCCATTGAGTGCCTCATGCTAAGGTAGGCAATCTGAATCTGGCGCAGGAATGGCAGAGTCCACCACATAAAAAAAATATATAGAAAGGTAATTACTAAATGTTAATACGTTGAATGGCTAGTTGTGAAAGCATGACCATGAATAGCATCAAAAATGGGGTTTGATTTCATGAAGGATCATAATTTTAATGTCATAAGAATAACTGGAATTGTTGGGTCTTTGCAAATTATAGCGTGTGGTCTAGACCTACTCTATCTGTAAAGTGTCTTGAGATAACTATTGTTATGATTTGATACTATAAATACAATTGAATTGAATTCAGCCGATTCTTTGTATAAACATAGTGATGTATACATTTGTGTAACCGATTAATTTCACAATATACAACTCGCAATGAAACAAACGCCTAATAAGTGCCCCAATGCTGAGCATTAACTGACTAATTTAATTAAGCACATTGTTCTAATATCAATTGTGAAATAAATTCTATTTTACTGGATACATTTGGATACACGACACTAGGTCTGAACAGAGCCTCATAGCTCTTTGTTACTACGTTCATGTACAGGTGCTCAGTAGCCTCCCGGCTCCTCTGAAGAGTCCCACTGGTCAAAGACGAGCCCTCTGCAGGGTCATTACCATTTTAACAGTTCTGCTTCAGGAGCTAGACCGGCCTATTAGCCCTAGAGCTCTGCAGGAGAAAAGACTACAATGTGCAGAGTGGATTTGGATTCAGTACTGCAATTTTTCTTTCACTGCAGTACAGACACAGCCAATAATAAAGCAGTAATCATATCCATACCCAAGCAACAATAACACTCCTCTCGTCATTATTTTGGTTTTTGATGATTTTCACTAGAAAAAACAGACACAACATATGTACTTATGCCTATGGCAAGTTTAGCGTATTTACGTAAGCTGCATGTGTTTGATCTGTGGGCAGAAACCAGAGCACACACACAGAGTGAACATGCACACTTCACACAGGAGGCAAGATAATATGGTTTACATTGGCAGTAAACAGGGTCCTTTGGTGGCGAGGACATCTCAGAATATACTTCCTCAGAGAAAACTCAGAGAGCAGCTGATTATGTTGCAGATCAAAACATCACTTGAAGTGATTAAAAACAACAATCAAGACTGAAACTACAAAAGGTTTACACTGCAAGTGGTTCTTTGGTTCTCTCATTTTGTACTCTAAATATTGTTTTTTACATAAAAAGCAACAATAGGCTTCAGTTATTCTGTAAGACAAGCCAGTTACCAGAAACTGAAGGCCGTTCAGTCTTCCAAAAGCTCATGTTTCTATTGAAGAGAAAATGTTGATATAAAGTAGAGATGTTCCGATACCGATACCCTTATCGGTATCGGCTCCGATACTGCCTAAAACGCTGGTATCGGTATCGGGAAGTACTGGAGTTTATGCACCGATCCGATACCACGTAATAAAGCCCTAAAGAAAATCTACATTAAAGTAGTTTATTCATGTTCTTTATCCGTTATAACGGATTGTCAAACTGGAGAATAAAAGAAAGTTCTGTGGCGTTCATTGTTTGTGTTTGTTCATGTTTCACAAAGAGTTTAACCTGAGCCAGACTGACAACAAAGATAGAAATAATATCACATCCATACAGATGATAGTAGTATACAGTTGTTAAAACATAATAAAATATATGACACACTGGTATCGGATCAGTACTCGGTATCGGCCGATACGCAAGTTCAGGTATCAGAATCGGTATCGGGAAGCAAAAAATGGTATCAGACCATCTCTAATAGAAAGTATTGATGCATTTGAATAATACTCCATTGCCAAAAGCGTATTTCCTGCACAAAGAGAAAATGGACTTATAAGCTGGCAGAGAGTGGGAATTTACCAAGTAAATGGATTGGGGAGCAGGAACACTAAGCCTGGCTGACAAACAGATTGAAAACAGAGGGAGAAATCAATCAGTGAATGTGCAGGCTCAACAACGCATCAGTGCTTTTACTAAGGGCAGACGCGAGCAAAAAATGAACCAGAGAGAGGGAAAAGAGAGAGGGGGGAGGGAGGAGACGTAGCTAGCAGCTATTTTCATCTGAAATAATTTCCCCTCTGCCCTGTGATGGACTGATCGATGTCTTAAGGGTGGATTAACTGGAGAATCCCCCATCAGCTGAAGCCATTCAAACACTATGGCAGCCACTGAAAGCACACACAAAAGGAAGTGAGTCGGAACAGCGACACAGACCATGTCTCTGCTTTCGGCTAGATCTAGCTCATTACCTGTGTTTGTCTTGGAACGGAGTGCAATTTACATCCAGCCAGGCCTGTAAAATCTCTTGAACCTGAACAGTGGAGAGTTCACCCGCCAGAGCCGACGGAAGCAAACACAAAAGAGGACATTTTAATGGGAAGGATTCACATCGGCAGTGGCTCTCACAGGGATAGAGCAGCAGAACAAACACACACGTTCAGCAGCCTGGTATTTCTTTTTAGTCTCCATGCAGTCAGCAGGTCCTGACCTTAGCGGAAGGATAATGATACTCGGTAGGCTGATGGGCTCTACAGTATGTCTGCCAACACACACATACCAACAAAAAAAAAAACACCACACACCTGCAAGAATGTGCACAGCCATAAGGATAAAGGAGATGCTACTCACAAGCAGCCAAACTTAAGTCAAGTCAGGTTGATTTGTGAAGCCCAATATCACACAGCTACAGCCTCTTTTTATTCCTTCGGTGGCTGCAAAAGTCTACTGAAGTGCGAAAACAATTAGTCGATTAATCAATTAGTTAAGAGAAATTTATTCATCTATAAGTTTGATGATTGTTTCAGTAAACTATAAAGCAAAAAATGCCAAACATGGTGGTTCCAGCTTCCTAAATGTGAGGATTTGCTGCTGTTCTCCGTTTTATATAATTGCATACTGAATATATTTGGCTATAGTCACTTTTTTGACATTTTACAGACTTAAAGATTAATTGGATCATTCAAAAAAAAAAAAAAAAAAATACTGTCTGAACACCGACAATAATTGCAGCCTGGTTTACTTTTACATTCAATTGAAACCCTGTTTTAAAGTCCTGTAATGTCCAACAGCTTGTGAAAACATTAAAAATAAAAAAAAATGACTTTAAAGTAGGGCTGTCAGCATTAACGCGTTAATCGCGATGCGATTAAGGGCCGAGCATAATGCGTTAATTCTTTTTAATCGCATGCCGGCATTTATTAATTTATTTTACACTTCACTCGGCTTTGCGTCGTGCCTAACAGGCTTCTATTTTGACCCTTTGCAGCACCGTTACTTATCATCAAGCTGCCACTTCCTCGTAACACATCCTGCTGCTGCAGGCTGCAGCATGATGGAGAAAGAAAGCAGCAATGAAATCCTGAATGGAGCTTTTTATTTTCCAAAACAGACGGCTCGTAGACAAGTCGAAAGCCATATGCACGTTGTGTAAAGCCGAATTAAAATATCACCGAAGCACGTCAAGCTTGAGCTACCACCTACGGAGCTAAGCATAGTAGTACAGTTAACGTGATGCTACCAGCTAGCATGCTATCCACTCAGGCAAAGCAGTATTTTGGAGAGTGCTACTTGCCGACCTGTGGATGTAACCAAATCCCCAAAAAAACACAACAGCTCTTGCGAAACGGGTGGCAACTAACTGCAGACCTGTCAGCAACGTAGAGGACTCGGGTCTTAAAGACGTACTACGGTTGGCATGTTCTGACCTGTCTCGTTGCCGTCGAGGGGACAGTAGTTTTCACAGACACACAGCCTGTATGACACAGAGAAAGCAGCCACAGTGGAACTGCTGCAAGGTGCTGCAAACGCTGTCTCATTAACTGGTGATCACTGGACGTCAGTGAGTAATCAACATTATTTGAGTTACTAAACACTATATTGACTCTGGTAAGTATAGGGATTTCTAGTTTTTTAGTTAGGTACTTGGAGGAATTGTGCAATAATGACAGATTCACACATTTTTCTTTTGTTTACACAGTAAATAAATAATTACAAATCTTAAAATCAAGTTCATAAAGTAACTTTCTTTGCATTCATTTGATTCCCAATCAAGATACACTGGTAAGAATTGCTTTTGTTAATATGTACTTAAAAACTGTTCTGAAATGCAAAATAGAATTTTAATCATGTGATAAAATATGCGATTAACTATAGAAAATCAGCGATTAATCGCAATTAAAAAAATGTAATCGTTTGACAGCCCTACTTTAAAGTCATTTTGGTTTGCAGCAATTCATTTGAATCTAGAGTTAGGACATCTATGATCACATAAACACACACTGCTCTAAGTGGCTATAAGGCTCCATCGGTTGTCAGTTTGTGTTAAAAATCACTGCAGTCTATCCATTTTATTTGAGTCAGTTGCGACTGTTCTGTGGCTTCAGCTCTGCCCACTACAATCAAAAACAGCATCATGTTTTTCCATCAGTTGCTGCGTTTTCTGACATTTTACACGAAAGAATCAGCCAGGTTTTTCCTCTTAAAGTAAACCACCAAAGAGTTCCATCTTTGAAGTATGCTTATCCGGTTCCCTTGGACCCTTTGAAGCCCGTCTCGCTGGCTGTTTAACACTGCTTTGTTGAGCAGTAATGAGAAAAGGATCTCTAATGTGTGATGCCACAATAATGAACCACTCCACAGAGATTTGATTGGAATAGATAGAAACAGTAACAACCCACACACGTGGGGGCATACAAAGACATCTCCTACTTTGCAAATCAAGGTGCTGTTCTAATGTAACAGGCATTTCATTTTAAGATGCTCACACATATTTCAAGTGGGGAAACATGAAACATGAGTGATGAAAAAAAGATGAAACGGATCCAAGTATAATTTGATTATAGCAGCATAGGTGGCATCATTCATCATCACATATATCACTTGTAGTCTGGATCAACGGAAGTACATTACATCCCGCATGTCAGGCAATTATCTGTCCCTGTGTGTGTTGCCGTTCTCAAACTCTGTTCGCTTCAGGAAACAACAAACTTTTGAAGAAAATTTGGATCATGGCAAGACAGGCCTGTTTGGTTCTTTCAAGGAATGATTGTAAAGATTTACAAAGAATATGTTTACGGCATCTACTATTTAACTGGGACGTTTTGGGACCGATTGGTGGGATTACTGTGGACAAAGTACACACGGTGATACACTGGTAAGAGCAAATGATCTTTAATCATGTATCCAGCTAATTAAAATAGCTCACAATACTGTATTGTGTGAACAGTTAACTTCAAATTTTCTTTTGTGGGTGCAAATGTTCCACCAAAAGAAGTTCCTTCCCAAGAGAGAGAGAGCAGAGCTTAGCGCCGCCCAAGACGACGGTGACCCGTTTAAAGAAATGCAAACAACCCAGAGTGTTTGTGAGAGTTTTTTTCTCCTATCCCAGACCTTACTCCACAGCGCTGTGGAAATGCGAGACTATATCACTTATAACTGTTAAATAACTCCCTGGGCTTCAGTGGGTATGGTTTATCATTGTCAATCCCAATCATTTGAACTGCATCATGGTACAACACAATACATTTGGATTGTGTAGCTTGTTGTGTCTACACATACATAAAAGGCTGTCCAAGGCCATAAGATTACCAGATGTGAATTCTGTAATTACGCGATATTGCCCTTTTAATTCAACTTCACTTCTGCAGCAATCCCTTCTCATTATTTGGGCTCAGTCCTGGATGAAGACAAATGAAAGGCCCTCCTGCAAATCCAGACAGTCGTGTCCCATCAGCCTGCAGCAGAGAGCTGTCAGCCAAGGTAAACACAAACACTTGCCACCGCAGAACAAGGTCTGCCAGCCAACGGGGCTGTGCAAGCTTGCTACATTTGACAAAACACACCAACACAAGAAACAGCTACGAAGCATGAGCAAGGATGTAGGCTTATACAATAAGAGGAGGCCATATTCATGAAGTGCCTGTTTGGGTAAGTTTAGATATTTTCATCATACATTCTATATTATCATATCATTATCATCTCAGGTTGTATTCTTGTGAGCAATAGTTATAAAGAACTGAAAACCTCAACCTCTGACTCAGCAGCAAAGTCTGTTGAGCTGTGGACAACCTCTCAGCAGACACGCTCGGCAGGAAATGAACAGATTCCTGCTCACAAGTTGATCACAGTTCACAGTATGAACACATGGTCAGGTTTACATGATGTGCAAATAGCATTCACATTCTTACAAAACATTACAACAACCAGCTTTGTAAACCGTTTTGAACTAATATCAGAGACAGATTTGGGTCCCAGTTTGAGAAAATGATGCAGTAAGCAGTGATGGATGACTACAGCAGTTTGGCACTTTATTTATAAAGTTGTTCAGCACTGGTGAAGGCATATATATATATATATATATATATATATATATATATATATATATATATATATATATATATTTATTAACTGCAATTATTCTTCAGTCAAAATATGTGGTGAGAACTATGTTATATAATGTTGAATTAACTCATGACATTAACTCTGGATACTGGTCAACATTTCATACTCTTGTTGGGCCAATTAGCTGTGAAGTCTAAGTGCCAGCCAGGATATTATGTGCTGCTTTGGTATGCTAGTTATCAACTATATGCAGACTTAAGAAAAATGATACCAGCACAGCACAATACAGCCATTTCAGTATCAGCTGACCAGGAACAGTAAAAGACAAGACAAAACGAGCAAATAAAATGAAATATAGCCCCTCGCCCACTATCATTATCAACCCATATTTTCTATGTCTCTTTGTGTCTCTATCATTGTTATCTGAGCAGATCTTAAACACTGTTCTCTCCCCTCAATGAAGCTGTCAGCAGAGCAACTGGCAGCTTGATTGATTCTCAATGTGCAAAAGTCGTCATGTGGCGATCCCTTCCACAACATGCTGCAGTGCTGCTTATGTCCACGGAGGCTTTTATTTGATGTTACGACAGTGTACGAACGCTGAGTGCTATTTAAGGATACAAATAAAAGGCACATTAGCTTAAAGGAGATCAAATGATGTGATGAAATTTGATCTAAGGTCAGTGAGAGCTTACAGAGCACCACGGTGCACCATTACATTGCATTACTGCTTATACACAGCAGGACACCTCTAAAACACAGCACCCTGTGGGCCTTTATCTTGTGTCATTATATGATACAGCAATGTATACTGGTCAGCCATAAACAGCCACGTGCACTGTTAGAGTGTCTAATGGCCAAGTGGTATAAAGTGCATTATTTATGCGTTTCTGCTCTTTGTGGCTCTATGTATCCAAGATGAATGAAGAGGAAGATGAAACACTCTGTTGTGACTGCCAAGGGTGAAGGGCTCAGGAATGAAAAATCTACAGAGGCTGGCCACACACACACACACACACACACACACACACACACACACACATACAAGCAACCCCCCCCCATTTCCCTTGCCATCTCCTAGCCTATTTGAAGGTGACATGTAGGAGGAGATGGATGTGTGCTTTGCAGCCATTAAAATGTCCCCATGAGGCGAAAGAGCTGTTTGTGTCTTTAGAAGAGTTACAGAGCCCCGGGTGAGACAGAAACAGGAGACTCACGCCGCTGAGCTGTTTTCATCATAACAGGACGACCCTTTGTCACCGCTGAGAGGGAACACAGCTGCCGTATGAAATACAGTCGCCACATGACGGAAAAAAAGAAGAAGGTATGGCAGCTTGATGGCATCTTCAGCTGGCAGGCCCTCATCCAAAAACAGTCATTAAAACAGAGCACACAGGCTGAGTCAGTCTGGGAAGTGAATTTGGTTTTCCGACACTCGCTGTGAACTACAAGAACAAGCGTTATTCAATACTGTCTCTAACATTTGTCACAGCAGGTCTCCTAGTATGTTCAAATTGGGAAAGGGAAGAACCAAAATGTCACTTTAATTCAAAATAACTGGAGGAGTTAGGAATCCTGATCAGATACCAGTCCTCTATTTGTAGCAAATTTAAAATCTATGTACTATAGCATTACCTCACTGCATGGAACTCTGTGAGATCCTTCCTATGCAAGTGAACGTAAGGCTGGAAGTGCAACACTTAATACATGTAGAGGCATTCATACACTGTCATTATGGACCATGGACATGTTATTGACATTGCTCTGGACAATTTATGTGATTGTGTTTAAAATCAATCAAATTGATAACCTGAGCTCAGACACGCCATCACATTCATTCTGTGTGATACATGTACTGTACAGTAACACTGTAGGATTACTGGTGTACTGGTGTGTTACTGGTCTGTACAGACACATATCCTACAAACAGCACTGAGCTACCATGACTTAACTAATTTATAGGAGCTAAACTAGCATTGCTCAAGCCTCTAGAAGCACATCGTTTATAAGCTACAATGTCCCTCCACCTAGTTTAGTCTAGTGGTTCCCAACCCAAGTGCCAGACCCCCTCCAAAGGGTCACCAGATAAATCTGAGGAGTCATGAGAGGATTAGTGGATACACACATTTTCTTCTCTAATATTTTATTGTTTTGTGAAATATTGGATAATTTGGACAGTTACTTAAATAAAAAAACAAAACATGAAAGAGGTTTAGAGAGGAAATGTCTCTTTGATGGAACTGCTATCAACTCTAAGGCTGCGTTCACACTGCCTGCGTCGGCCATCCGACAATCCAGCAAAAACGCAGGTCTTTCCATTCATTTTGAATGGGGGTAGTGTAGTGTGGGGACACTCAAAAAAACGCAGCGGGCCTGCAGCGAAAAGTTGAGACAGACTCAACTTTTGGAGACACGCAACCCCACGTCACGCTGTGGTGGCCAATCATGTAACAGGAGATCAGACTTGTCTGTGTTTTGAACTATGGTTTGAGGCAGTGTGAGAGTCCCGTACAGGAAACAGGAAACATACTAATAACAGAATTCCCTCTGAAATATGTGGAGTAGAAGTAATAACTAGCATAAAATGGAAATACTCAAGTAAAGTACAAAGTACTAAAATCAACCTTTACTTTATCCATGCAATGTGCAATGGATCGTCATTAGCTCATTGCAGCAAATGAACAAATCAAAAATATTAAAATACGTTATGTGGAACGGTCACATTTAGCCTATACCTGAGCCGCTTTATAAGGTCAGTGTCGGGGCTGATCCCCATCCCTAAATGGGTTGCTGTGTGCAGACATTCAATAGAAATTAAAGTTCTGCTTCAGTTTAATATGAATACAAATGAATGGCTCAGCTAATGAAAATTCCTTCTTTCTCTCCCAGGATACAGCATATTCAGTCAATAAAGGCAGTTTATCTTTATTGGATGAGGAGATAAGAAGAGCAAGTGAACAGAGGTATGCGGTTGTATGCTTCTGCCAAGATTCTTCAGCAGCTGCAGAGAAAAGGTCCATCACCCACTTCTATATGTTGTCATAACACTTTGGGCCAATGCTTGACGCACTTACAGTACTTCAGTTCTCCTCCTAAAAACAATGAACATTAAATGTATGCTGCCACAGTGTGAATGCAGTCATCTTCACAACTTTAGAGGCTAAAATGAGCGGTGGCAAGAGAGAGATAGGATGGCCCATCCATTGCGCCGCTCCTTGCAGGCGTAATTAAACTAAGACGACCACACAGAGACACACACTCATATCTGTGCTGCAGTATGTGAAGAAAACACAGCTGCAATGTAATGAGGCAAACCAAATGCTTATCATAAAAAGCAATGGTTACTCAGGGATTATGAGCTCTTAATGATCGCAGTGCTGCCAATTAATGCAATATAATCTTAGTGGCTTGTTTGCACTGCCAGCACACTGCCTGATGGGAGCAGTAAGAGAGAAGGAGATGGTGAGAGGCGGGAAAAGTGAAAAGAGAGAGAAAAGACAGCTTAGTACTGGTGGCAAGGCAGCACTGTCCTTGGGAGCATGTCAACTGAGTGTTGAGGAACGACAGTGTGGTGAGCTGATGGATGGCTGGCACTAACACTGCCCCTCTGGCTGAGCACAGCAGCCGCAAACACAAGACAAGTCAGAGCCTTTCTGCATCTGAGTGGGCCTGCATCAGCCAAGTTTGACCAAAATGACGAATGTGAGGGTGTCTATGTGTTGGCATCTGTCCATGGCAACTGAATTACATTGAGAGCCTTTTTCTTTTCCTGCTAAAGCCAAACTGTTGACATAAATATTCCACTTTGAAGCTTATGTCTACACAGTGATGACTGATTCACGTATTGCTTTGACAGTAGCATAATCACAACATTTGTAATTACCAGTGCCAACATAAAGGAAATGACCTGTTAATCCAGCCATGAATTGTTTGCAGTAGCACTGCAATTACAGATGTGTTAATACCTGAAGTCGCTGTGATTATAAAAGACAGTTTGATGTCTGAAACACTGACTGGACTTGCTGTGTAATAGTTTTAGTTGCTTGGAGAAGCAAAAGATAATAAGTGTTGAGAAGCAGAAACATTACACTTGTCAATACTGCTAGAAATGAACTGTTTAAGTGCACTCATCTTGATCCAACCTGAATGTAGCAAAGTGAATTAGGAGGATAAAATAGCAATAATTGTACCCACTTATTACTTCATAAATATAACTATCTAATATGAGCCTAATGATAGTACATTAGTTTATCATATGTACTCTGAACCCATACTATCATGTTTGTGTGATAAACTGGACGTTTTTTTGTCACTGGAAAGCATCATCAGCCTTAGCAGTGTAGCAATATGGCAATTCAGAAATCTGTTTGGGAAGTCTCCTTTCTGTATTAAACCGAGCCTATGTGAGTAAAGAAATAACACATTCCTTCTTACACAAAAGTTGAATTTATAAGCAATAAAGAACACCCATGTTTAGTTCAGTGGTTTTGCTGTGATAGTCTTACTTGATTACGTACACAAGACCTAACGACATCTTGCTGTGTAAATTATTATTACTTGTACTACTATTGTGGTACAATTTAGCTCGCCAAAGATGAACATGTCAATGATTTGATCACATGAGTAAAAGAAGAAGTAAATACGCTGTATCTCCCTAGGAAACACGTTTCTGGTTTCCTGCTTTCCACCCACTCTGTCACTGGATGGCAACATCAAAGCAGCTGACTCAAAAGGATCTTGAGAAATGTAGAGACATTTGGTGTGCTGTTACCCAGTAATTACTACTTGTGGCCAGTGGCTTTACAAAGACTTACTTTTAAAAAAGAGCATACATTTGAATGTATTGTGACAAACACACTACAGATGGTTGGAAATGATGTGGCTCAAAAACAAATGTTTGCATTAGTCCTCTGTATTTGTATCTGCTATACCAACCAAAGTCATTAATCATGTTCTCAAGTGGGGAGCAAGTGGGCATATTGTATATTGTATATTGAGTCAATCTGTGAAAATGCCTTATACTGTAAATGGCATATGAAACTCTCTGTATGTAGTTACGTAACATTAGAGATCAATTCCTTTTAATCAATTAGCCCACATACAGTATACTTAGAGTAGCATGGGCATATTGGTTGTGTGAGCCTCTGCCTGTGTTTAACCTGTGGGTGAATTTCTTAAATGTGACGGTGACTGTGCAGCAGTCCCATAGTTTATGGAATAAAAATCACAGTCCATATGGGAACTGCTCTGTCTCCAACTGTGTAAGTCACACCACAAGTGAGACGACGTGTGTCCCCCTGCAGGGCAAGAGTCCACATTTCAACAGAGTCCCTGAGGACGCCAGTGCAACGAAGGTCTCACTTCCAAAGAGATGTAAAGCTTAGTGTTGCTGTTATAGAGTAAGTTCAGAAGCACCCTTATTACAGGACATTCACCATAGATCAAATATTCTCAGTATGCAAATTGCTTTAATAAACTGTTAAAAATCCAGGAGACAGTTACAGAGCCAAAGGCCTAGTCATACAGCGTTAATAAGATAACACTAAAGGTCAGGTGTGACAATTCACGGTGGTTAGCATGAAAGCAAAAGCAGGTAACATGTTTCCATCCATCACCAGATAAATAGAGGTGTAAATATCTGTGAAAGGTCACAAGATACATAGGACACTTCAATCGCAGGTTTAGCCTGGGGTTAAATTACTGAGAAGTTTTACAAAGCTCAAAGATGACATCAAACATCTGAGGTCCTTGCCAGCAATGGTCTCAGTCCACATTACCATTATCATAAAAATTAACATCACACCCCCATAAACTTTTTGAAGTCAATGCTACCTCTAGTTCCTCTGGTAGATTACTGGTCTAAGCTCTACTTGTTAAATATGCTTCAGAAGTGTCTACTCTAAATCAGCTGGAGGCTGGGCTTGTCCTAATTTAGGGGTCTCAGCCTCTAAATTACAGATACCAGAATGTTTTACTTACAGGCATAACAACCAACCAACTAATAATAATAATGTGATTAGAAGGCAAGCATTTTATTAGTAAAATATGGGTACTGACAAGCAAGTCTCTTTTGTTTTACTTTAGACCAAGGTAAAGCTTGTAAAGCTGCCAAAGGTTCCGTGGGGGGTCAGATCCAAAGGAACACCAAAATACTAATACAGGAGTGTGCTAGAATAGTGTCCTATATTTCTGACC